>NW_027442643.1:0-92525 GCF_048569485.1 Anomaloglossus baeobatrachus | reverse complement strand
CGATTATCTCGGGATTGCAAGATAACCAAACAAAACTTTTAGTGGATTTCTACTTATTTTATTAAATATCATCTCCACCAAACAGGACAAGCTTGCATCTGTTATAGTTTTGGAGAAAAATGTGTTCATTTCATGTATGCGCGAAATGCCTTAAAAATGGCTTTAAAATGGATTTGGAGCATGGAGACGATTATCTCGGGATTGCAAGATAACCAAACAAAACTTTTAGTGGATTTCTACTTATTTTATTAAATATCATCTCCACCAAACAGGACAAGCTTGCATCTGTTATAGTTTTGGAGAAAAATGTGTTCATTTCATGTATGCGCGAAATGCCTTAAAAATGGCTTTAAAATGGATTTGGAGCATGGAGACGATTATCTCGGGATTGCAAGATAACCAAACAAAACTTTTAGTGGATTTCTACTTATTTTATTAAATATCATCTCCACCAAACAGGACAAGCTTGCATCTGTTATAGTTTTGGAGAAAAATGTGTTCATTTCATGTATGCGCGAAATGCCTTAAAAATGGCTTTAAAATGGATTTGGAGCATGGAGACGATTATCTCGGGATTGCAAGATAACCAAACAAAACTTTTAGTGGATTTCTACTTATTTTATTAAATATCATCTCCACCAAACAGGACAAGCTTGCATCTGTTATAGTTTTGGAGAAAAATGTGTTCATTTCATGTATGCGCGAAATGCCTTAAAAATGGCTTTAAAATGGATTTGGAGCATGGAGACGATTATCTCGGGATTGCAAGATAACCAAACAAAACTTTTAGTGGATTTCTACTTATTTTATTAAATATCATCTCCACCAAACAGGACAAGCTTGCATCTGTTATAGTTTTGGAGAAAAATGTGTTCATTTCATGTATGCGCGAAATGCCTTAAAAATGGCTTTAAAATGGATTTGGAGCATGGAGACGATTATCTCGGGATTGCAAGATAACCAAACAAAACTTTTAGTGGATTTCTACTTATTTTATTAAATATCATCTCCACCAAACAGGACAAGCTTGCATCTGTTATAGTTTTGGAGAAAAATGTGTTCATTTCATGTATGCGCGAAATGCCTTAAAAATGGCTTTAAAATGGATTTGGAGCATGGAGACGATTATCTCGGGATTGCAAGATAACCAAACAAAACTTTTAGTGGATTTCTACTTATTTTATTAAATATCATCTCCACCAAACAGGACAAGCTTGCATCTGTTATAGTTTTGGAGAAAAATGTGTTCATTTCATGTATGCGCGAAATGCCTTAAAAATGGCTTTAAAATGGATTTGGAGCATGGAGACGATTATCTCGGGATTGCAAGATAACCAAACAAAACTTTTAGTGGATTTCTACTTATTTTATTAAATATCATCTCCACCAAACAGGACAAGCTTGCATCTGTTATAGTTTTGGAGAAAAATGTGTTCATTTCATGTATGCGCGAAATGCCTTAAAAATGGCTTTAAAATGGATTTGGAGCATGGAGACGATTATCTCGGGATTGCAAGATAACCAAACAAAACTTTTAGTGGATTTCTACTTATTTTATTAAATATCATCTCCACCAAACAGGACAAGCTTGCATCTGTTATAGTTTTGGAGAA
Organism: Anomaloglossus baeobatrachus; assembly: GCF_048569485.1. Classification (NCBI taxonomy): domain Eukaryota; kingdom Metazoa; phylum Chordata; class Amphibia; order Anura; family Aromobatidae; genus Anomaloglossus; species Anomaloglossus baeobatrachus. The sequence goes on along the minus strand of NW_027442643.1, from coordinate 90,912 downwards.
AAATGTGTTCATTTCATGTATGCGCGAAATGCCTTAAAAATGGCTTTAAAATGGATTTGGAGCATGGAGACGATTATCTCGGGATTGCAAGATAACCAAACAAAACTTTTAGTGGATTTCTACTTATTTTATTAAATATCATCTCCACCAAACAGGACAAGCTTGCATCTGTTATAGTTTTGGAGAAAAATGTGTTCATTTCATGTATGCGCGAAATGCCTTAAAAATGGCTTTAAAATGGATTTGGAGCATGGAGACGATTATCTCGGGATTGCAAGATAACCAAACAAAACTTTTAGTGGATTTCTACTTATTTTATTAAATATCATCTCCACCAAACAGGACAAGCTTGCATCTGTTATAGTTTTGGAGAAAAATGTGTTCATTTCATGTATGCGCGAAATGCCTTAAAAATGGCTTTAAAATGGATTTGGAGCATGGAGACGATTATCTCGGGATTGCAAGATAACCAAACAAAACTTTTAGTGGATTTCTACTTATTTTATTAAATATCATCTCCACCAAACAGGACAAGCTTGCATCTGTTATAGTTTTGGAGAAAAATGTGTTCATTTCATGTATGCGCGAAATGCCTTAAAAATGGCTTTAAAATGGATTTGGAGCATGGAGACGATTATCTCGGGATTGCAAGATAACCAAACAAAACTTTTAGTGGATTTCTACTTATTTTATTAAATATCATCTCCACCAAACAGGACAAGCTTGCATCTGTTATAGTTTTGGAGAAAAATGTGTTCATTTCATGTATGCGCGAAATGCCTTAAAAATGGCTTTAAAATGGATTTGGAGCATGGAGACGATTATCTCGGGATTGCAAGATAACCAAACAAAACTTTTAGTGGATTTCTACTTATTTTATTAAATATCATCTCCACCAAACAGGACAAGCTTGCATCTGTTATAGTTTTGGAGAAAAATGTGTTCATTTCATGTATGCGCGAAATGCCTTAAAAATGGCTTTAAAATGGATTTGGAGCATGGAGACGATTATCTCGGGATTGCAAGATAACCAAACAAAACTTTTAGTGGATTTCTACTTATTTTATTAAATATCATCTCCACCAAACAGGACAAGCTTGCATCTGTTATAGTTTTGGAGAAAAATGTGTTCATTTCATGTATGCGCGAAATGCCTTAAAAATGGCTTTAAAATGGATTTGGAGCATGGAGACGATTATCTCGGGATTGCAAGATAACCAAACAAAACTTTTAGTGGATTTCTACTTATTTTATTAAATATCATCTCCACCAAACAGGACAAGCTTGCATCTGTTATAGTTTTGGAGAAAAATGTGTTCATTTCATGTATGCGCGAAATGCCTTAAAAATGGCTTTAAAATGGATTTGGAGCATGGAGACGATTATCTCGGGATTGCAAGATAACCAAACAAAACTTTTAGTGGATTTCTACTTATTTTATTAAATATCATCTCCACCAAACAGGACAAGCTTGCATCTGTTATAGTTTTGGAGAAAAATGTGTTCATTTCATGTATGCGCGAAATGCCTTAAAAATGGCTTTAAAATGGATTTGGAGCATGGAGACGATTATCTCGGGATTGCAAGATAACCAAACAAAACTTTTAGTGGATTTCTACTTATTTTATTAAATATCATCTCCACCAAACAGGACAAGCTTGCATCTGTTATAGTTTTGGAGAAAAATGTGTTCATTTCATGTATGCGCGAAATGCCTTAAAAATGGCTTTAAAATGGATTTGGAGCATGGAGACGATTATCTCGGGATTGCAAGATAACCAAACAAAACTTTTAGTGGATTTCTACTTATTTTATTAAATATCATCTCCACCAAACAGGACAAGCTTGCATCTGTTATAGTTTTGGAGAAAAATGTGTTCATTTCATGTATGCGCGAAATGCCTTAAAAATGGCTTTAAAATGATTTGGAGCATGGAGACGATTATCTCGGATTGCAAGATAACCAAACAAAACTTTTAGTGGATTTCTACTTATTTTATTAAATATCATCTCCACCAAACAGGACAAGCTTGCATCTGTTATAGTTTTGGAGAAAAATGTGTTCATTTCATGTATGCGCGAAATGCCTTAAAAATGGCTTTAAAATGGATTTGGAGCATGGAGACGATTATCTCGGGATTGCAAGATAACCAAACAAAACTTTTAGTGGATTTCTACTTATTTTATTAAATATCATCTCCACCAAACAGGACAAGCTTGCATCTGTTATAGTTTTGGAGAAAAATGTGTTCATTTCATGTATGCGCGAAATGCCTTAAAAATGGCTTTAAAATGGATTTGGAGCATGGAGACGATTATCTCGGGATTGCAAGATAACCAAACAAAACTTTTAGTGGATTTCTACTTATTTTATTAAATATCATCTCCACCAAACAGGACAAGCTTGCATCTGTTATAGTTTTGGAGAAAAATGTGTTCATTTCATGTATGCGCGAAATGCCTTAAAAATGGCTTTAAAATGGATTTGGAGCATGGAGACGATTATCTCGGGATTGCAAGATAACCAAACAAAACTTTTAGTGGATTTCTACTTATTTTATTAAATATCATCTCCACCAAACAGGACAAGCTTGCATCTGTTATAGTTTTGGAGAAAAATGTGTTCATTTCATGTATGCGCGAAATGCCTTAAAAATGGCTTTAAAATGGATTTGGAGCATGGAGACGATTATCTCGGGATTGCAAGATAACCAAACAAAACTTTTAGTGGATTTCTACTTATTTTATTAAATATCATCTCCACCAAACAGGACAAGCTTGCATCTGTTATAGTTTTGGAGAAAAATGTGTTCATTTCATGTATGCGCGAAATGCCTTAAAAATGGCTTTAAAATGGATTTGGAGCATGGAGACGATTATCTCGGGATTGCAAGATAACCAAACAAAACTTTTAGTGGATTTCTACTTATTTTATTAAATATCATCTCCACCAAACAGGACAAGCTTGCATCTGTTATAGTTTTGGAGAAAAATGTGTTCATTTCATGTATGCGCGAAATGCCTTAAAAATGGCTTTAAAATGGATTTGGAGCATGGAGACGATTATCTCGGGATTGCAAGATAACCAAACAAAACTTTTAGTGGATTTCTACTTATTTTATTAAATATCATCTCCACCAAACAGGACAAGCTTGCATCTGTTATAGTTTTGGAGAAAAATGTGTTCATTTCATGTATGCGCGAAATGCCTTAAAAATGGCTTTAAAATGGATTTGGAGCATGGAGACGATTATCTCGGGATTGCAAGATAACCAAACAAAACTTTTAGTGGATTTCTACTTATTTTATTAAATATCATCTCCACCAAACAGGACAAGCTTGCATCTGTTATAGTTTTGGAGAAAAATGTGTTCATTTCATGTATGCGCGAAATGCCTTAAAAATGGCTTTAAAATGGATTTGGAGCATGGAGACGATTATCTCGGGATTGCAAGATAACCAAACAAAACTTTTAGTGGATTTCTACTTATTTTATTAAATATCATCTCCACCAAACAGGACAAGCTTGCATCTGTTATAGTTTTGGAGAAAAATGTGTTCATTTCATGTATGCGCGAAATGCCTTAAAAATGGCTTTAAAATGGATTTGGAGCATGGAGACGATTATCTCGGGATTGCAAGATAACCAAACAAAACTTTTAGTGGATTTCTACTTATTTTATTAAATATCATCTCCACCAAACAGGACAAGCTTGCATCTGTTATAGTTTTGGAGAAAAATGTGTTCATTTCATGTATGCGCGAAATGCCTTAAAAATGGCTTTAAAATGGATTTGGAGCATGGAGACGATTATCTCGGGATTGCAAGATAACCAAACAAAACTTTTAGTGGATTTCTACTTATTTTATTAAATATCATCTCCACCAAACAGGACAAGCTTGCATCTGTTATAGTTTTGGAGAAAAATGTGTTCATTTCATGTATGCGCGAAATGCCTTAAAAATGGCTTTAAAATGGATTTGGAGCATGGAGACGATTATCTCGGGATTGCAAGATAACCAAACAAAACTTTTAGTGGATTTCTACTTATTTTATTAAATATCATCTCCACCAAACAGGACAAGCTTGCATCTGTTATAGTTTTGGAGAAAAATGTGTTCATTTCATGTATGCGCGAAATGCCTTAAAAATGGCTTTAAAATGGATTTGGAGCATGGAGACGATTATCTCGGGATTGCAAGATAACCAAACAAAACTTTTAGTGGATTTCTACTTATTTTATTAAATATCATCTCCACCAAACAGGACAAGCTTGCATCTGTTATAGTTTTGGAGAAAAATGTGTTCATTTCATGTATGCGCGAAATGCCTTAAAAATGGCTTTAAAATGGATTTGGAGCATGGAGACGATTATCTCGGGATTGCAAGATAACCAAACAAAACTTTTAGTGGATTTCTACTTATTTTATTAAATATCATCTCCACCAAACAGGACAAGCTTGCATCTGTTATAGTTTTGGAGAAAAATGTGTTCATTTCATGTATGCGCGAAATGCCTTAAAAATGGCTTTAAAATGGATTTGGAGCATGGAGACGATTATCTCGGGATTGCAAGATAACCAAACAAAACTTTTAGTGGATTTCTACTTATTTTATTAAATATCATCTCCACCAAACAGGACAAGCTTGCATCTGTTATAGTTTTGGAGAAAAATGTGTTCATTTCATGTATGCGCGAAATGCCTTAAAAATGGCTTTAAAATGGATTTGGAGCATGGAGACGATTATCTCGGGATTGCAAGATAACCAAACAAAACTTTTAGTGGATTTCTACTTATTTTATTAAATATCATCTCCACCAAACAGGACAAGCTTGCATCTGTTATAGTTTTGGAGAAAAATGTGTTCATTTCATGTATGCGCGAAATGCCTTAAAAATGGCTTTAAAATGGATTTGGAGCATGGAGACGATTATCTCGGGATTGCAAGATAACCAAACAAAACTTTTAGTGGATTTCTACTTATTTTATTAAATATCATCTCCACCAAACAGGACAAGCTTGCATCTGTTATAGTTTTGGAGAAAAATGTGTTCATTTCATGTATGCGCGAAATGCCTTAAAAATGGCTTTAAAATGGATTTGGAGCATGGAGACGATTATCTCGGGATTGCAAGATAACCAAACAAAACTTTTAGTGGATTTCTACTTATTTTATTAAATATCATCTCCACCAAACAGGACAAGCTTGCATCTGTTATAGTTTTGGAGAAAAATGTGTTCATTTCATGTATGCGCGAAATGCCTTAAAAATGGCTTTAAAATGGATTTGGAGCATGGAGACGATTATCTCGGGATTGCAAGATAACCAAACAAAACTTTTAGTGGATTTCTACTTATTTTATTAAATATCATCTCCACCAAACAGGACAAGCTTGCATCTGTTATAGTTTTGGAGAAAAATGTGTTCATTTCATGTATGCGCGAAATGCCTTAAAAATGGCTTTAAAATGGATTTGGAGCATGGAGACGATTATCTCGGGATTGCAAGATAACCAAACAAAACTTTTAGTGGATTTCTACTTATTTTATTAAATATCATCTCCACCAAACAGGACAAGCTTGCATCTGTTATAGTTTTGGAGAAAAATGTGTTCATTTCATGTATGCGCGAAATGCCTTAAAAATGGCTTTAAAATGGATTTGGAGCATGGAGACGATTATCTCGGGATTGCAAGATAACCAAACAAAACTTTTAGTGGATTTCTACTTATTTTATTAAATATCATCTCCACCAAACAGGACAAGCTTGCATCTGTTATAGTTTTGGAGAAAAATGTGTTCATTTCATGTATGCGCGAAATGCCTTAAAAATGGCTTTAAAATGGATTTGGAGCATGGAGACGATTATCTCGGGATTGCAAGATAACCAAACAAAACTTTTAGTGGATTTCTACTTATTTTATTAAATATCATCTCCACCAAACAGGACAAGCTTGCATCTGTTATAGTTTTGGAGAAAAATGTGTTCATTTCATGTATGCGCGAAATGCCTTAAAAATGGCTTTAAAATGGATTTGGAGCATGGAGACGATTATCTCGGGATTGCAAGATAACCAAACAAAACTTTTAGTGGATTTCTACTTATTTTATTAAATATCATCTCCACCAAACAGGACAAGCTTGCATCTGTTATAGTTTTGGAGAAAAATGTGTTCATTTCATGTATGCGCGAAATGCCTTAAAAATGGCTTTAAAATGGATTTGGAGCATGGAGACGATTATCTCGGGATTGCAAGATAACCAAACAAAACTTTTAGTGGATTTCTACTTATTTTATTAAATATCATCTCCACCAAACAGGACAAGCTTGCATCTGTTATAGTTTTGGAGAAAAATGTGTTCATTTCATGTATGCGCGAAATGCCTTAAAAATGGCTTTAAAATGGATTTGGAGCATGGAGACGATTATCTCGGGATTGCAAGATAACCAAACAAAACTTTTAGTGGATTTCTACTTATTTTATTAAATATCATCTCCACCAAACAGGACAAGCTTGCATCTGTTATAGTTTTGGAGAAAAATGTGTTCATTTCATGTATGCGCGAAATGCCTTAAAAATGGCTTTAAAATGGATTTGGAGCATGGAGACGATTATCTCGGGATTGCAAGATAACCAAACAAAACTTTTAGTGGATTTCTACTTATTTTATTAAATATCATCTCCACCAAACAGGACAAGCTTGCATCTGTTATAGTTTTGGAGAAAAATGTGTTCATTTCATGTATGCGCGAAATGCCTTAAAAATGGCTTTAAAATGGATTTGGAGCATGGAGACGATTATCTCGGGATTGCAAGATAACCAAACAAAACTTTTAGTGGATTTCTACTTATTTTATTAAATATCATCTCCACCAAACAGGACAAGCTTGCATCTGTTATAGTTTTGGAGAAAAATGTGTTCATTTCATGTATGCGCGAAATGCCTTAAAAATGGCTTTAAAATGGATTTGGAGCATGGAGACGATTATCTCGGGATTGCAAGATAACCAAACAAAACTTTTAGTGGATTTCTACTTATTTTATTAAATATCATCTCCACCAAACAGGACAAGCTTGCATCTGTTATAGTTTTGGAGAAAAATGTGTTCATTTCATGTATGCGCGAAATGCCTTAAAAATGGCTTTAAAATGGATTTGGAGCATGGAGACGATTATCTCGGGATTGCAAGATAACCAAACAAAACTTTTAGTGGATTTCTACTTATTTTATTAAATATCATCTCCACCAAACAGGACAAGCTTGCATCTGTTATAGTTTTGGAGAAAAATGTGTTCATTTCATGTATGCGCGAAATGCCTTAAAAATGGCTTTAAAATGGATTTGGAGCATGGAGACGATTATCTCGGGATTGCAAGATAACCAAACAAAACTTTTAGTGGATTTCTACTTATTTTATTAAATATCATCTCCACCAAACAGGACAAGCTTGCATCTGTTATAGTTTTGGAGAAAAATGTGTTCATTTCATGTATGCGCGAAATGCCTTAAAAATGGCTTTAAAATGGATTTGGAGCATGGAGACGATTATCTCGGGATTGCAAGATAACCAAACAAAACTTTTAGTGGATTTCTACTTATTTTATTAAATATCATCTCCACCAAACAGGACAAGCTTGCATCTGTTATAGTTTTGGAGAAAAATGTGTTCATTTCATGTATGCGCGAAATGCCTTAAAAATGGCTTTAAAATGGATTTGGAGCATGGAGACGATTATCTCGGGATTGCAAGATAACCAAACAAAACTTTTAGTGGATTTCTACTTATTTTATTAAATATCATCTCCACCAAACAGGACAAGCTTGCATCTGTTATAGTTTTGGAGAAAAATGTGTTCATTTCATGTATGCGCGAAATGCCTTAAAAATGGCTTTAAAATGGATTTGGAGCATGGAGACGATTATCTCGGGATTGCAAGATAACCAAACAAAACTTTTAGTGGATTTCTACTTATTTTATTAAATATCATCTCCACCAAACAGGACAAGCTTGCATCTGTTATAGTTTTGGAGAAAAATGTGTTCATTTCATGTATGCGCGAAATGCCTTAAAAATGGCTTTAAAATGGATTTGGAGCATGGAGAACGATTATCTCGGGATTGCAAGATAACCAAACCAAAACTTTTAGTGGATTTCTACTTATTTTATTAAATATCATCTCCACCAAACAGGACAAGCTTGCATCTGTTATAGTTTTGGAGAAAAATGTGTTCATTTCATGTATGCGCGAAATGCCTTAAAAATGGCTTTAAAATGGATTTGGAGCATGGAGACGATTATCTCGGGATTGCAAGATAACCAAACAAAACTTTTAGTGGATTTCTACTTATTTTATTAAATATCATCTCCACCAAACAGGACAAGCTTGCATCTGTTATAGTTTTGGAGAAAAATGTGTTCATTTCATGTATGCGCGAAATGCCTTAAAAATGGCTTAAAATGGATTTGGAGCATGGAGACGATTATCTCGGGATTGCAAGATAACCAAACAAAACTTTTAGTGGATTTCTACTTATTTTATTAAATATCATCTCCACCAAACAGGACAAGCTTGCATCTGTTATAGTTTTGGAGAAAAATGTGTTCATTTCATGTAAGCGCGAAATGCCTTAAAAATGGCTTTAAAATGGATTTGGAGCATGGAGACGATTATCTCGGGATTGCAAGATAACCAAACAAAACTTTTAGTGGATTTCTACTTATTTTATTAAATATCATCTCCACCAAACAGGACAAGCTTGCATCTGTTATAGTTTTGGAGAAAAATGTGTTCATTTCATGTATGCGCGAAATGCCTTAAAAATGGCTTTAAAATGGATTTGGAGCATGGAGACGATTATCTCGGATTGCAAGATAACCAAACAAAACTTTTAGTGGATTTCTACTTATTTTATTAAATATCATCTCCACCAAACAGGACAAGCTTGCATCTGTTATAGTTTTGGAGAAAAATGTGTTCATTTCATGTATGCGCGAAATGCCTTAAAAATGGCTTTAAAATGGATTTGGAGCATGGAGACGATTATCTCGGGATTGCAAGATAACCAAACAAAACTTTTAGTGGATTTCTACTTATTTTATTAAATATCATCTCCACCAAACAGGACAAGCTTGCATCTGTTATAGTTTTGGAGAAAAATGTGTTCATTTCATGTATGCGCGAAATGCCTTAAAAATGGCTTTAAAATGGATTTGGAGCATGGAGACGATTATCTCGGGATTGCAAGATAACCAAACAAAACTTTTAGTGGATTTCTACTTATTTTATTAAATATCATCTCCACCAAACAGGACAAGCTTGCATCTGTTATAGTTTTGGAGAAAAATGTGTTCATTTCATGTATGCGCGAAATGCCTTAAAAATGGCTTTAAAATGGATTTGGAGCATGGAGACGATTATCTCGGGATTGCAAGATAACCAAACAAAACTTTTAGTGGATTTCTACTTATTTTATTAAATATCATCTCCACCAAACAGGACAAGCTTGCATCTGTTATAGTTTTGGAGAAAAATGTGTTCATTTCATGTATGCGCGAAATGCCTTAAAAATGGCTTTAAAATGGATTTGGAGCATGGAGACGATTATCTCGGGATTGCAAGATAACCAAACAAAACTTTTAGTGGATTTCTACTTATTTTATTAAATATCATCTCCACCAAACAGGACAAGCTTGCATCTGTTATAGTTTTGGAGAAAAATGTGTTCATTTCATGTATGCGCGAAATGCCTTAAAAATGGCTTTAAAATGGATTTGGAGCATGGAGACGATTATCTCGGGATTGCAATATAACCAAACAAAACTTTTAGTGGATTTCTACTTATTTTATTAAATATCATCTCCACCAAACAGGACAAGCTTGCATCTGTTATAGTTTTGGAGAAAAATGTGTTCATTTCATGTATGCGCGAAATGCCTTAAAAATGGCTTTAAAATGGATTTGGAGCATGGAGACGATTATCTCGGGATTGCAAGATAACCAAACAAAACTTTTAGTGGATTTCTACTTATTTTATTAAATATCATCTCCACCAAACAGGACAAGCTTGCATCTGTTATAGTTTTGGAGAAAAATGTGTTCATTTCATGTATGCGCGAAATGCCTTAAAAATGGCTTTAAAATGGATTTGGAGCATGGAGACGATTATCTCGGGATTGCAAGATAACCAAACAAAACTTTTAGTGGATTTCTACTTATTTTATTAAATATCATCTCCACCAAACAGGACAAGCTTGCATCTGTTATAGTTTTGGAGAAAAATGTGTTCATTTCATGTATGCGCGAAATGCCTTAAAAATGGCTTTAAAATGGATTTGGAGCATGGAGACGATTATCTCGGGATTGCAAGATAACCAAACAAAACTTTTAGTGGATTTCTACTTATTTTATTAAATATCATCTCCACCAAACAGGACAAGCTTGCATCTGTTATAGTTTTGGAGAAAAATGTGTTCATTTCATGTATGCGCGAAATGCCTTAAAAATGGCTTTAAAATGGATTTGGAGCATGGAGACGATTATCTCGGGATTGCAAGATAACCAAACAAAACTTTTAGTGGATTTCTACTTATTTTATTAAATATCATCTCCACCAAACAGGACAAGCTTGCATCTGTTATAGTTTTGGAGAAAAATGTGTTCATTTCATGTATGCGCGAAATGCCTTAAAAATGGCTTTAAAATGGATTTGGAGCATGGAGACGATTATCTCGGGATTGCAAGATAACCAAACAAAACTTTTAGTGGATTTCTACTTATTTTATTAAATATCATCTCCACCAAACAGGACAAGCTTGCATCTGTTATAGTTTTGGAGAAAAATGTGTTCATTTCATGTATGCGCGAAATGCCTTAAAAATGGCTTTAAAATGGATTTGGAGCATGGAGACGATTATCTCGGGATTGCAAGATAACCAAACAAAACTTTTAGTGGATTTCTACTTATTTTATTAAATATCATCTCCACCAAACAGGACAAGCTTGCATCTGTTATAGTTTTGGAGAAAAATGTGTTCATTTCATGTATGCGCGAAATGCCTTAAAAATGGCTTTAAAATGGATTTGGAGCATGGAGACGATTATCTCGGGATTGCAAGATAACCAAACAAAACTTTTAGTGGATTTCTACTTATTTTATTAAATATCATCTCCACCAAACAGGACAAGCTTGCATCTGTTATAGTTTTGGAGAAAAATGTGTTCATTTCATGTATGCGCGAAATGCCTTAAAAATGGCTTTAAAATGGATTTGGAGCATGGAGACGATTATCTCGGGATTGCAAGATAACCAAACAAAACTTTTAGTGGATTTCTACTTATTTTATTAAATATCATCTCCACCAAACAGGACAAGCTTGCATCTGTTATAGTTTTGGAGAAAAATGTGTTCATTTCATGTATGCGCGAAATGCCTTAAAAATGGCTTTAAAATGGATTTGGAGCATGGAGACGATTATCTCGGGATTGCAAGATAACCAAACAAAACTTTTAGTGGATTTCTACTTATTTTATTAAATATCATCTCCACCAAACAGGACAAGCTTGCATCTGTTATAGTTTTGGAGAAAAATGTGTTCATTTCATGTATGCGCGAAATGCCTTAAAAATGGCTTTAAAATGGATTTGGAGCATGGAGACGATTATCTCGGGATTGCAAGATAACCAAACAAAACTTTTAGTGGATTTCTACTTATTTTATTAAATATCATCTCCACCAAACAGGACAAGCTTGCATCTGTTATAGTTTTGGAGAAAAATGTGTTCATTTCATGTATGCGCGAAATGCCTTAAAAATGGCTTTAAAATGGATTTGGAGCATGGAGACGATTATCTCGGGATTGCAAGATAACCAAACAAAACTTTTAGTGGATTTCTACTTATTTTATTAAATATCATCTCCACCAAACAGGACAAGCTTGCATCTGTTATAGTTTTGGAGAAAAATGTGTTCATTTCATGTATGCGCGAAATGCCTTAAAAATGGCTTTAAAATGGATTTGGAGCATGGAGACGATTATCTCGGGATTGCAAGATAACCAAACAAAACTTTTAGTGGATTTCTACTTATTTTATTAAATATCATCTCCACCAAACAGGACAAGCTTGCATCTGTTATAGTTTTGGAGAAAAATGTGTTCATTTCATGTATGCGCGAAATGCCTTAAAAATGGCTTTAAAATGGATTTGGAGCATGGAGACGATTATCTCGGGATTGCAAGATAACCAAACAAAACTTTTAGTGGATTTCTACTTATTTTATTAAATATCATCTCCACCAAACAGGACAAGCTTGCATCTGTTATAGTTTTGGAGAAAAATGTGTTCATTTCATGTATGCGCGAAATGCCTTAAAAATGGCTTTGAAATGGATTTGGAGCATGGAGACGATTATCTCGGGATTGCAAGATAACCAAACAAAACATTTAGTGGATTTCTACTTATTTTATTAAATATCATCTCCACCAAACAGGACAAGCTTGCATCTGTTATAGTTTTGGAGAAAAATGTGTTCATTTCATGTATGCGCGAAATGCCTTAAAAATGGCTTTAAAATTGATTTGGAGCATGGAGACGATTATCTCGGGATTGCAAGATAACCAAACAAAACTTTTAGTGGATTTCTACTTATTTTATTAAATATCATCTCCACCAAACAGGACAAGCTTGCATCTGTTATAGTTTTGGAGAAAAATGTGTTCATTTCATGTATGCGCGAAATGCCTTAAAAATGGCTTTGAAATGGATTTGGAGCATGGAGACGATTATCTCGGGATTGCAAGATAACCAAACAAAACATTTAGTGGATTTCTACTTATTTTATTAAATATCATCTCCACCAAACAGGACAAGCTTGCATCTGTTATAGTTTTGGAGAAAAATGTGTTCATTTCATGTATGCGCGAAATGCCTTAAAAATGGCTTTAAAATTGATTTGGAGCATGGAGACGATTATCTCGGGATTGCAAGATAACCAAACAAAACTTTTAGTGGATTTCTACTTATTTTATTAAATATCATCTCCACCAAACAGGACAAGCTTGCATCTGTTATAGTTTTGGAGAAAAATGTGTTCATTTCATGTATGCGCGAAATGCCTTAAAAATGGCTTTAAAATGGATTTGGTGCATGGAGACGATTATCTCGGGATTGCAAGATAACCAAACAAAACTTTTAGTGGATTTCTACTTATTTTATTAAATATCATCTCCACCAAACAGGACAAGCTTGCATCTGTTATAGTTTTGGAGAAAAATGTGTTCATTTCATGTATGCGCGAAATGCCTTAAAAATGGCTTTAAAATGGATTTGGAGCATGGAGACGATTATCTCGGGATTGCAATATAACCAAACAAAACTTTTAGTGGATTTCTACTTATTTTATTAATATCATCTCCACCAAACAGGACAAGCTTGCATCTGTTATAGTTTTGGAGAAAAATGTGTTCATTTCATGTATGCGCGAAATGCCTTAAAAATGGCTTTAAAATGGATTTGGAGCATGGAGACGATTATCTCGGGATTGCAAGATAACCAAACAAAACTTTTAGTGGATTTCTACTTATTTTATTAAATATCATCTCCACCAAACAGGACAAGCTTGCATCTGTTATAGTTTTGGAGAAAAATGTGTTCATTTCATGTATGCGCGAAATGCCTTAAAAATGGCTTTAAAATGGATTTGGAGCATGGAGACGATTATCTCGGGATTGCAAGATAACCAAACAAAACTTTTAGTGGATTTCTACTTATTTTATTAAATATCATCTCCACCAAACAGGACAAGCTTGCATCTGTTATAGTTTTGGAGAAAAATGTGTTCATTTCATGTATGCGCGAAATGCCTTAAAAATGGCTTTAAAATGGATTTGGAGCATGGAGACGATTATCTCGGGATTGCAAGATAACCAAACAAAACTTTTAGTGGATTTCTACTTATTTTATTAAATATCATCTCCACCAAACAGGACAAGCTTGCATCTGTTATAGTTTTGGAGAAAAATGTGTTCATTTCATGTATGCGCGAAATGCCTTAAAAATGGCTTTAAAATGGATTTGGAGCATGGAGACGATTATCTCGGGATTGCAATATAACCAAACAAAACTTTTAGTGGATTTCTACTTATTTTATTAAATATCATCTCCACCAAACAGGACAAGCTTGCATCTGTTATAGTTTTGGAGAAAATGTGTTCATTTCATGTATGCGCGAAATGCCTTAAAAATGGCTTTAAAATGGATTTGGAGCATGGAGACGATTATCTCGGGATTGCAATATAACCAAACAAAACTTTTAGTGGATTTCTACTTATTTTATTAAATATCATCTCCACCAACAGGACAAGCTTGCATCTGTTATAGTTTTGGAGAAAAATGTGTTCATTTCATGTATGCGCGAAATGCCTTAAAAATGGCTTTAAAATGGATTTGGAGCATGGAGACGATTATCTCGGGATTGCAAGATAACCAAACAAAACTTTTAGTGGATTTCTACTTATTTTATTAAATATCATCTCCACCAAACAGGACAAGCTTGCATCTGTTATAGTTTTGGAGAAAAATGTGTTCATTTCATGTATGCGCGAAATGCCTTAAAAATGGCTTTAAAATGGATTTGGAGCATGGAGACGATTATCTCGGGATTGCAATATAACCAAACAAAACTTTTAGTGGATTTCTACTTATTTTATTAAATATCATCTCCACCAAACAGGACAAGCTTGCATCTGTTATAGTTTTGGAGAAAAATGTGTTCATTTCATGTATGCGCGAAATGCCTTAAAAATGGCTTTAAAATGGATTTGGAGCATGGAGACGATTATCTCGGGATTGCAAGATAACCAAACAAAACTTTTAGTGGATTTCTACTTATTTTATTAAATATCATCTCCACCAAACAGGACAAGCTTGCATCTGTTATAGTTTTGGAGAAAAATGTGTTCATTTCATGTATGCGCGAAATGCCTTAAAAATGGCTTTAAAATGGATTTGGAGCATAGGAGACGATTATCTCGGGATTGCAAGATAACCAAACAAAACTTTTAGTGGATTTCTACTTATTTTATTAAATATCATCTCCACCAAACAGGACAAGCTTGCATCTGTTATAGTTTTGGAGAAAAATGTGTTCATTTCATGTATGCGCGAAATGCCTTAAAAATGGCTTTGAAATGGATTTGGAGCATGGAGACGATTATCTCGGGATTGCAAGATAACCAAACAAAACATTTAGTGGATTTCTACTTATTTTATTAAATATCATCTCCACCAAACAGGACAAGCTTGCATCTGTTATAGTTTTGGAGAAAAATGTGTTCATTTCATGTATGCGCGAAATGCCTTAAAAATGGCTTTAAAATTGATTTGGAGCATGGAGACGATTATCTCGGGATTGCAAGATAACCAAACAAAACTTTTAGTGGATTTCTACTTATTTTATTAAATATCATCTCCACCAAACAGGACAAGCTTGCATCTGTTATAGTTTTGGAGAAAAATGTGTTCATTTCATGTATGCGCGAAATGCCTTAAAAATGGCTTTAAAATGGATTTGGTGCATGGAGACGATTATCTCGGGATTGCAAGATAACCAAACAAAACTTTTAGTGGATTTCTACTTATTTTATTAAATATCATCTCCACCAAACAGGACAAGCTTGCATCTGTTATAGTTTTGGAGAAAAATGTTGTTCATTTCATGTATGCGCGAAATGCCTTAAAAATGGCTTTAAAATGGATTTGGAGCATGGAGACGATTATCTCGGGATTGCAATATAACCAAACAAAACTTTTAGTGGATTTCTACTTATTTTATTAAATATCATCTCCACCAAACAGGACAAGCTTGCATCTGTTATAGTTTTGGAGAAAAATGTGTTCATTTCATGTATGCGCGAAATGCCTTAAAAATGGCTTTAAAATGGATTTGGAGCATGGAGACGATTATCTCGGGATTGCAAGGTAACCAAACAAAACTTTAAGTGGATTTCTACTTATTTTATTAAATATCATCTCCACCAAACAGGACAAGCTTGCATCTGTTATAGTTTTGGAGAAAAATGTGTTCATTTCATGTATGCGCGAAATGCCTTAAAAATGGCTTTAAAATGGATTTGGAGCATGGAGACGATTATCTCGGGATTGCAAGATAACCAAACAAAACTTTTAGTGGATTTCTACTTATTTTATTAAATATCATCTCCACCAAACAGGACAAGCTTGCATCTGTTATAGTTTTGGAGAAAAATGTGTTCATTTCATGTATGCGCGAAATGCCTTAAAAATGGCTTTAAAATGGATTTGGAGCATGGAGACGATTATCTCGGGATTGCAAGATAACCAAACAAAACTTTTAGTGGATTTCTACTTATTTTATTAAATATCATCTCCACCAAACAGGACAAGCTTGCATCTGTTATAGTTTTTGAGAAAAATGTGTTCATTTCATGTATGCGCGAAATGCCTTAAAAATGGCTTTAAAATGGATTTGGAGCATGGAGACGATTATCTCGGGATTGCAAGATAACCAAACAAAACTTTTAGTGGATTTCTACTTATTTTATTAAATATTACTTCACCAAACAGGACAAGCTTGCATCTGTTATAGTTTTGGAGAAAAATGTGTTCATTTCATGTATGCGCGAAATGCCTTAAAAATGGCTTTAAAATGGATTTGGAGCATGGAGACGATTATCTCGGGATTGCAAGATAACCAAACAAAACTTTTAGTGGATTTCTACTTATTTTATTAAATATCATCTCCACCAAACAGGACAAGCTTGCATCTGTTATAGTTTTGGAGAAAAATGTGTTCATTTCATGTATGCGCGAAATGCCTTAAAAATGGCTTTAAAATGGATTTGGAGCATGGAGACGATTATCTCGGGATTGCAAGATAACCAAACAAAACTTTTAGTGGATTTCTACTTATTTTATTAAATATCATCTCCACCAAACAGGACAAGCTTGCATCTGGTATAGTTTTGGAGAAAAATGTGTTCATTTCATGTATGCGCGAAATGCCTTAAAAATGGCTTTAAAATGGATTTGGAGCATGGAGACGATTATCTCGGGATTGCAAGATAACCAAACAAAACTTTGTGGATTTCTACTTATTTTATTAAATATCATCTCCACCAAACAGGACAAGCTTGCATCTGTTATAGTTTTGGAGAAAAATGTGTTCATTTCATGTATGCGCGAAATGCCTTAAAAATGGCTTTAAAATGGATTTGGAGCATGGAGACGATTATCTCGGGATTGCAAGATAACCAAACAAAACTTTTAGTGGATTTCTACTTATTTTATTAAATATCATCTCCACCAAACAGGACAAGCTTGCATCTGTTATAGTTTTGGAGAAAAATGTGTTCATTTCATGTATGCGCGAAATGCCTTAAAAATGGCTTTAAAATGGATTTGGAGCATGGAGACGATTATCTCGGGATTGCAAGATAACCAAACAAAACTTTTAGTGGATTTCTACTTATTTTATTAAATATCATCTCCACCAAACAGGACAAGCTTGCATCTGGTATAGTTTTGGAGAAAAATGTGTTCATTTCATGTATGCGCGAAATGCCTTAAAAATGGCTTTAAAATGGATTTGGAGCATGGAGACGATTATCTCGGGATTGCAAGATAACCAAACAAAACTTTGTGGATTTCTACTTATTTTATTAAATATCATCTCCACCAAACAGGACAAGCTTGCATCTGTTATAGTTTTGGAGAAAAATGTGTTCATTTCATGTATGCGCGAAATGCCTTAAAAATGGCTTTAAAATGGATTTGGAGCATGGAGACGATTATCTCGGGATTGCAAGATAACCAAACAAAACTTTTAGTGGATTTCTACTTATTTTATTAAATATCATCTCCACCAAACAGGACAAGCTTGCATCTGTTATAGTTTTGGAGAAAAATGTGTTCATTTCATGTATGCGCGAAATGCCTTAAAAATGGCTTTAACATGGATTTGGAGCATGGAGACGATTATCTCGGGATTGCAAGATAACCAAACAAAACTTTTAGTGGATTTCTACTTATTTTATTAAATATCATCTCCACCAAACAGGACAAGCTTGCATCTGTTATAGTTTTGGAGAAAAATGTGTTCATTTCATGTATGCGCGAAATGCCTTAAAAATGGCTTTAAAATGGATTTGGAGCATGGAGACGATTATCTCGGGATTGCAATATAACCAAACAAAACTTTTAGTGGATTTCTACTTATTTTATTAAATATCATCTCCACCAAACAGGACAAGCTTGCATCTGTTATAGTTTTGGAGAAAAATGTGTTCATTTCATGTATGCGCGAAATGCCTTAAAAATGGCTTTAAAATGGATTTGGAGCATGGAGACGATTATCTCGGGATTGCAAGATAACCAAACAAAACTTTTAGTGGATTTCTACTTATTTTATTAAATATCATCTCCACCAAACAGGACAAGCTTGCATCTGTTATAGTTTTGGAGAAAAATGTGTTCATTTCATGTATGCGCGAAATGCCTTAAAAATGGCTTTAAAATGGATTTGGAGCATGGAGACGATTATCTCGGGATTGCAAGATAACCAAACAAAACTTTTAGTGGATTTCTACTTATTTTATTAAATATCATCTCCACCAAACAGGACAAGCTTGCATCTGTTATAGTTTTGGAGAAAAATGTGTTCATTTCATGTATGCGCGAAATGCCTTAAAAATGGCTTTAAAATTGATTTGGAGCATGGAGACGATTATCTCGGGATTGCAAGATAACCAAACAAAACTTTTAGTGGATTTCTACTTATTTTATTAAATATCATCTCCACCAAACAGGACAAGCTTGCATCTGTTATAGTTTTGGAGAAAAATGTGTTCATTTCATGTATGCGCGAAATGCCTTAAAAATGGCTTTAAAATGGATTTGGAGCATGGAGACGATTATCTCGGGATTGCAATATAACCAAACAAAACTTTTAGTGGATTTCTACTTATTTTATTAAATATCATCTCCACCAAACAGGACAAGCTTGCATCTGTTATAGTTTTGGAGAAAAATGTGTTCATTTCATGTATGCGCGAAATGCCTTAAAAATGGCTTTAAAATGGATTTGGAGCATGGAGACGATTATCTCGGGATTGCAAGATAACCAAACAAAACTTTTAGTGGATTTCTACTTATTTTATTAAATATCATCTCCACCAAACAGGACAAGCTTGCATCTGTTATAGTTTTGGAGAAAAATGTGTTCATTTCATGTATGCGCGAAATGCCTTAAAAATGGCTTTAAAATGGATTTGGAGCATGGAGACGATTATCTCGGGATTGTAAGATAACCAAACAAAACTTTTAGTGGATTTCTACTTATTTTATTAAATATCATCTCCACCAAACAGGACAAGCTTGCATCTGTTATAGTTTTGGAGAAAAATGTGTTCATTTCATGTATGCGCGAAATGCCTTAAAAATGGCTTTAAAATGGATTTGGAGCATGGAGACGATTATCTCGGGATTGCAAGATAACCAAACAAAACTTTTAGTGGATTTCTACTTATTTTATTAAATATCATCTCCACCAAACAGGACAAGCTTGCATCTGTTATAGTTTTGGAGAAAAATGTGTTCATTTCATGTATGCGCGAAATGCCTTAAAAATGGCTTTAAAATGGATTTGGAGCATGGAGACGATTATCTCGGGATTGCAAGATAACCAAACAAAACTTTTAGTGGATTTCTACTTATTTTATTAAATATCATCTCCACCAAACAGGACAAGCTTGCATCTGTTATAGTTTTGGAGAAAAATGTGTTCATTTCATGTATGCGCGAAATGCCTTAAAAATGGCTTTAAAATGGATTTGGAGCATGGAGACGATTATCTCGGGATTGCAAGATAACCAAACAAAACTTTTAGTGGATTTCTACTTATTTTTTTAAATATTACTTCACCAAACAGGACAAGCTTGCATCTGTTATAGTTTTGGAGAAAAATGTGTTCATTTCATGTATGCGCGAAATGCCTTAAAAATGGCTTTAAAATGGATTTGGAGCATGGAGACGATTATCTCGGGATTGCAAGATAACCAAACAAAACTTTTAGTGGATTTCTACTTATTTTATTAAATATCATCTCCACCAAACAGGACAAGCTTGCATCTGTTATAGTTTTGGAGAAAAATGTGTTCATTTCATGTATGCGCGAAATGCCTTAAAAATGGCTTTAAAATGGATTTGGAGCATGGAGACGATTATCTCGGGATTGCAAGATAACCAAACAAAACTTTTAGTGGATTTCTACTTATTTTATTAAATATCATCTCCACCAAACAGGACAAGCTTGCATCTGTTATAGTTTTGGAGAAAAATGTGTTCATTTCATGTATGCGCGAAATGCCTTAAAAATGGCTTTAAAATGGATTTGGAGTTAAAATGGATTTGGAGCATGGAGACGATTATCTCGGGATTGCAATATAACCAAACAAAACTTTTAGTGGATTTCTACTTATTTTATTAAATATCATCTCCACCAAACAGGACAAGCTTGCATCTGTTATAGTTTTGGAGAAAAATGTGTTCATTTCATGTATGCGCGAAATGCCTTAAAAATGGCTTTAAAATGGATTTGGAGCATGGAGACGATTATCTCGGGATTGCAAGATAACCAAACAAAACTTTTAGTGGATTTCTACTTATTTTATTAAATATCATCTCCACCAAACAGGACAAGCTTGCATCTGTTATAGTTTTGGAGAAAATGTGTTCATTTCATGTATGCGCGAAATGCCTTAAAATGGCTTTAAAATGGATTTGGAGCATGGAGACGATTATCTCGGGATTGTAAGATAACCAAACAAAACTTTTAGTGGATTTCTACTTATTTTATTAAATATCATCTCCACCAAACAGGACAAGCTTGCATCTGTTATAGTTTGGAGAAAAATGTGTTCATTTCATGTATGCGCGAAATGCCTTAAAAATGGCTTTAAAATGGATTTGGAGCATGGAGACGATTATCTCGGGATTGCAAGATAACCAAACAAAACTTTTAGTGGATTTCTACTTATTTTATTAAATATCATCTCCACCAAACAGGACAAGCTTGCATCTGTTATAGTTTTGGAGAAAAATGTGTTCATTTCATGTATGCGCGAAATGCCTTAAAAATGGCTTTAAAATGGATTTGGAGCATGGAGACGATTATCTCGGGATTGCAAGATAACCAAACAAAACTTTTAGTGGATTTCTACTTATTTTATTAAATATCATCTCCACCAAACAGGACAAGCTTGCATCTGTTATAGTTTTGGAGAAAAATGTGTTCATTTCATGTATGCGCGGAAATGCCTTAAAAATGGCTTTAAAATGGATTGGAGCATGAGACGATTATCTCGGGATTGCAAGATAACCAAACAAAACTTTTAGTGGATTTCTACTTATTTTATTAAATATCATCTCCACCAACAGGACAAGCTTGCATCTGTTATAGTTTTGGAGAAAAATGTGTTCATTTCATGTATGCGCGAAATGCCTTAAAAATGGCTTTAAAATGGATTTGGAGCATGGAGACGATTATCTCGGGATTGCAAGATAACCAAACAAAACTTTTAGTGGATTTCTACTTATTTTATTAAATATCATCTCCACCAAACAGGACAAGCTTGCATCTGTTATAGTTTTGGAGAAAAATGTGTTCATTTCATGTATGCGCGAAATGCCTTAAAAATGGCTTTAAAATGGATTTGGAGCATGGAGACGATTATCTCGGATTGCAAGATAACCAAACAAACTTTTAGTGGATTTCTACTTATTTTATTAAATATCATCTCCACCAAACAGGACAAGCTTGCATCTGTTATAGTTTTGGAGAAAAATGTGTTCATTTCATGTATGCGCGAAATGCCTTAAAAATGCTTTAAAATGGATTTGGAGCATGGAGACGATTATCTCGGATTGCAAGATAACCAAACAAAACTTTTAGTGGATTTCTACTTATTTATTAAATATCATCTCCACCAAACAGGACAAGCTTGCATCTGTTATAGTTTTGGAGAAAAATGTGTTCATTTCATGTATGCGCGAAATGCCTTAAAAATGGCTTTAAAATGGATTTGGAGCATGGAGACGATTATCTCGGGATTGCAATATAACCAAACAAAACTTTTAGTGGATTTCTACTTATTTTTATTAAATATCATCTCCACCAAACAGGACAAGCTTGCATCTGTTATAGTTTTGGAGAAAAATGTGTTCATTTCATGTATGCGCGAAATGCCTTAAAAATGGCTTTAAAATGGATTTGGAGCATGGAGACGATTATCTCGGATTGCAAGGTAACCAAACAAAACTTTTAGTGGATTTCTACTTATTTTATTAAATATCATCTCCACCAAACAGGACAAGCTTGCATCTGTTATAGTTTTGGAGAAAAATGTGTTCATTTCATGTATGCGCGAAATGCCTTAAAAATGGCTTTAAAATGGATTTGGAGCATGGAGACGATTATCTCGGGATTGCAAGATAACCAAACAAAACTTTTAGTGGATTTCTACTTATTTTATTAAATATCATCTCCACCAAACAGGACAAGCTTGCATCTGTTATAGTTTTGGAGAAAAATGTGTTCATTTCATGTATGCGCGAAATGCCTTAAAAATGGCTTTAAAATGGATTTGGAGCATGGAGACGATTATCTCGGGATTGCAAGATAACCAAACAAAACTTTTAGTGGATTTCTACTTATTTTATTAAATATCATCTCCACCAAACAGGACAAGCTTGCATCTGTTATAGTTTTGGAGAAAAATGTGTTCATTTCATGTATGCGCGAAATGCCTTAAAAATGGCTTTAAATGGATTTGGAGCATGGAGACGATTATCTCGGGATTGCAAGATAACCAAACAAAACTTTTAGTGGATTTCTACTTATTTTATTAAATATCATCTCCACCAAACAGGACAAGCTTGCATCTGTTATAGTTTTGGAGAAAAATGTGTTCATTTCATGTATGCGCGAAATGCCTTAAAAATGGCTTTAAAATGGATTTGGAGCATGGAGACGATTATCTCGGATTGCAAGATAACCAAACAAAACTTTTAGTGGATTTCTACTTATTTTATTAAATATCATCTCCACCAAACAGGACAAGCTTGCATCTGTTATAGTTTTGGAGAAAAATGTGTT
Organism: Anomaloglossus baeobatrachus; assembly: GCF_048569485.1. NCBI lineage: Eukaryota > Metazoa > Chordata > Amphibia > Anura > Aromobatidae > Anomaloglossus > Anomaloglossus baeobatrachus. Next base: position 67,719 of record NW_027442643.1, on the reverse strand, counting down.
CATTTCATGTATGCGCGAAATGCCTTAAAAATGGCTTTAAAATGGATTGGAGCATGGAGACGATTATCTCGGATTGCAAGATAACCAAACAAAACTTTTAGTGGATTTCTACTTATTTTATTAAATATCATCTCACCAAACAGGACAAGCTTGCATCTGTTATAGTTTTGGAGAAAAATGTGTTCATTTCATGTATGCGCGAAATGCTTAAAAATGGCTTTAAAATGGATTTGGAGAATGGAGACGATTATCTCGGGATTGCAAGATAACCAAATAAAACTTTTAGTGGATTTCTACTTATTTTATTAAATATCATCTCCACCAAACAGGACAAGCTTGCATCTGTTATAGTTTTGGAGAAAAATGTGTTCATTTCATGTATGCGCGAAATGCCTTAAAAATGGCTTTAAAATGGATTTGGAGCATAGAGACGATTATCTCGGATTGCAAGATAACCAAACAAAAATGTTAGTGGATTTCTACTTATTTTATTAAATATCATCTCCACCAAACAGAACAAGCTTGCATCTGTTATAGTTTTGGAGAAAAATGTGTTCATTTCATGTATGCGCGAAATGCCTTAAAAATGCTTTAAAATGGATTTGGAGCATGGAGACGATTATCTCGGGATTGCAAGATAACCAAACAAAAATTTTAGTGGATTTCTACTTATTTTATTAATATCATCTCCACCAAACAGGACAAGCTTGCATCTGTTATAGTTTTGGAGAAAAATGTGTTCATTTCATGTATGCGCGAAATGCCTTAAAAATGGCTTTAAAATGGATTTGGAGCATGGAGACGATTATCTCGGGATTGCAAGATAACCAAACAAAACTTTTAGTGGATTTCTACTTATTTTATTAAATATCATCTCCACCAAACAGGACAAGCTTGCATCTGTTATAGTTTTGGAGAAAAATGTGTTCATTTCATGTATGCGCGAAATGCCTTAAAATGGCTTTAAAATGGATTTGGAGCATGGAGACGATTATCTCGGATTGCAAGATAACCAAACAAAACTTTTAGTGGATTTCTACTTATTTTATTAAATATCATCTCCACCAAACAGGACAAGCTTGCATGTGTTATAATTTTGGAGAAAAATGTGTTCATTTCATGTATGCGCAAAATGCCTTTGAAATGGCTTTAAAATGGATTTGGAGCATGGAGACGATTATCTCGGGATTGCAAGATAACCAAACAAAACTTTTAGTGGATTTCTACTTATTTTATTAAATATCATCTCCACCAAACAGGACAAGCTTGCATCTGTTATAGTTTTGGAGAAAAATGTGTTCATTTCATGTATGCGCGAAATGCCTTAAAAATGGCTTTAAAATGGATTTGGAGCATGGAGACGATTATCTCGGGATTGCAAGATAACCAAACAAAACTTTTAGTGGATTTCTACTTATTTTGTTAAATATCATCTCCACCAAACAGGACAAGCTTGCATCTGTTATAGTTTTGGAGAAAAATGTGTTCATTTCATGTATGCGCGAAATGCCTTAAAAATGGCTTTAAAATGGATTTGGAGAATGGAGACGATTATCTCGGGATTGCAAGATAACCAAACAAAACTTTTAGTGATTTCTACTTATTTTATTAAATATCATCTCCACCAAACAGGACAAGCTTGCATCTGTTATAGTTTTGGAGAAAAATGTGTTCATTTCATGTATGCGCGAAATGCCTTAAAAATGGCTTTAAAATGGATTTGGAGCATGGAGACGATTATCTCGGGATTGCAATATAACCAAACAAAACTTTTAGTGATTTCTACTTATTTTATTAATATCATCTCCACCAAACAGGACAAGCTTGCATCTGTTATAGTTTTGGAGAAAAATGTGTTCATTTCATGTATGCGCGAAATGCCTTAAAAATGGCTTTAAAATGGATTTGGAGCATGGAGACGATTATCTCGGGATTGCAAGATAACCAACAAAAATTTTAGTGGATTTCTACTTATTTTATTAAATATCATCTCCACCAAACAGGACAAGCTTGCATCTGTTATAGTTTTGGAGAAAAATGTGTTCATTTCATGTATGCGCGAAATGCCTTAAAAATGGCTTTAAAATGGATTTGGAGCATGGAGACGATTATCTCGGGATTGCAAGATAACCAAACAAAACTTTTAGTGGATTTCTACTTATTTTATTAAATATCATCTCCACCAAACAGGACAAGCTTGCATCTGTTATAGTTTTGGAGAAAAATGTGTTCATTTCATGTATGCGCGAAATGCCTTAAAAATGGCTTTAAAATGGATTTGGAGCATGGAGACGATTATCTCGGGATTGCAAGATAACCAAACAAAACTTTTAGTGGATTTCTACTTATTTTATTAAATATCATCTCCACCAAACAGGACAAGCTTGCATGTGTTATAGTTTTGGAGAAAAATGTGTTCATTTCATGTATGCGCAAAATGCCTTTGAAATGGCTTTAAATGGATTTGGAGCATGGAGACGATTATCTCGGGATTGCAAGATAACCAACAAAACTTTTAGTGGATTTCTACTTATTTTATTAAATATCATCTCCACCAAACAGGACAAGCTTGCATCTGTTATAGTTTTGGAGAAAAATGTGTTCATTTCATGTATGCGCGAAATGCCTTAAAAATGGCTTTAAAATGGATTTGGAGCATGGAGACGATTATCTCGGATTGCAATATAACCAAACAAAACTTTTAGTGGATTTCTACTTATTTTATTAAATATCATCTCCACCAAACAGGACAAGCTTGCATCTGTTATAGTTTTGGAGAAAAATGTGTTCATTTCATGTATGCGCGAAATGCCTTAAAAATGGCTTTAAAATTGATTTGGAGCATGGAGATGATTATCTCGGGATTGCAAGGTAACCAAACAAAACTTTTAGTGGATTTCTACTTATTTTATTAAATATCATCTCCACCAAACAGGACAAGCTTGCATCTGTTATAGTTTTGGAGAAAAATGTGTTCATTTCATGTATGCGCGAAATGCCTTAAAAATGGCTTTAAAATGGATTTGGAGCATGGAGACGATTATCTCGGGATTGCAAGATAACCAAACAAAACTTTTAGTGGATTTCTACTTATTTTATTAAATATCATCTCCACCAAACAGGACAAGCTTGCATCTGTTATAGTTTTGGAGAAAAATGTGTTCATTTCATGTATGCGCGAATTGCCTTAAAAATGGCTTTAAAATGGATTTGGAGCATGGAGACGATTATCTCGGGATTGCAAGATAACCAAACAAAACTTTTAGTGGATTTCTACTTATTTTATTAAATATCATCTCCACCAAACAGGACAAGCTTGCATCTGTTATAGTTTTGGAGAAAAATGTGTTCATTTCATGTATGCGCGAAATGCCTTAAAAATGGCTTTAAAATGGATTTGGAGCATGGAGACGATTATCTCGGGATTGCAATATAACCAAACAAAACTTTAGTGGATTTCTACTTATTTTATTAAATATCATCTCCACCAAACAGGACAAGCTTGCATCTGTTATAGTTTTGGAGAAAAATGTGTTCATTTCATGTATGCGCGAAATGCCTTAAAAATGGCTTTAAAATGGATTTGGAGCATGGAGACGATTATCTCGGGATTGCAAGATAACCAAACAAAACTTTTAGTGGATTTCTACTTATTTTATTAAATATCATCTCCACCAAACAGGACAAGCTTGCATCTGTTATAGTTTTGGAGAAAAATGTGTTCATTTCATGTATGCGCGAAATGCCTTAAAAATGGCTTTAAAATGGATTTGGAGCATGGAGACGATTATCTCGGGATTGCAAGATAACCAAACAAAAATTTTAGTGGATTTCTACTTATTTTATTAAATATCATCTCCACCAAACAGGACAAGCTTGCATCTGTTATAGTTTTGGAGAAAAATGTGTTCATTTCATGTATGCGCAAAATGCCTTTGAAATGGCTTTAAAATGGATTTGGAGCATGGAGACGATTATCTCGGGATTGCAAGATAACCAAACAAAACTTTTAGTGGATTTCTACTTATTTTATTAAATATCATCTCCACCAAACAGGACAAGCTTGCATCTGTTATAGTTTTGGAGAAAAATGTGTTCATTTCATGTATGCGCGAAATGCCTTAAAAATGGCTTTAAAATGGATTTGGAGCATGGAGACGATTATCTCGGGATTGCAAGATAACCAAACAAAACTTTTAGTGGATTTCTACTTATTTTATTAAATATCATCTCCACCAAACAGGACAAGCTTGCATCTGTTATAGTTTTGGAGAAAAATGTGTTCATTTCATGTATGCGCGAAATGCCTTAAAAATGGCTTTAAAATGGATTTGGAGCATGGAGACGATTATCTCGGGATTGCAAGATAACCAAACAAAACTTTTAGTGGATTTCTACTTATTTTATTAAATATCATCTCCACCAAACAGGACAAGCTTGCATCTGTTATAGTTTTGGAGAAAAATGTGTTCATTTCATGTATGCGCGAAATGCCTTAAAAATGGCTTTAAAATGGATTTGGAGCATGGAGACGATTATCTCGGGATTGCAAGATAACCAAACAAAACTTTTAGTGGATTTCTACTTATTTTATTAAATATCATCTCCACCAAACAGGACAAGCTTGCATCTGTTATAGTTTTGGAGAAAAATGTGTTCATTTCATGTATGCGCGAAATGCCTTAAAAATGGCTTTAAAATGGATTTGGAGCATGGAGACGATTATCTCGGGATTGCAAGATAACCAAACAAAACTTTTAGTGGATTTCTACTTATTTTATTAAATATCATCTCCACCAAACAGGACAAGCTTGCATCTGTTATAGTTTTGGAGAAAAATGTGTTCATTTCATGTATGCGCGAAATGCCTTAAAAATGGCTTTAAAATGGATTTGGAGCATGGAGACGATTATCTCGGGATTGCAAGATAACCAAACAAAACTTTTAGTGGATTTCTACTTATTTTATTAAATATCATCTCCACCAAACAGGACAAGCTTGCATCTGTTATAGTTTTGGAGAAAAATGTGTTCATTTCATGTATGCGCGAAATGCCTTAAAAATGGCTTTAAAATGGATTTGGAGCATGGAGACGATTATCTCGGGATTGCAAGATAACCAAACAAAACTTTTAGTGGATTTCTACTTATTTTATTAAATATCATCTCCACCAAACAGGACAAGCTTGCATCTGTTATAGTTTTGGAGAAAAATGTGTTCATTTCATGTATGCGCGAAATGCCTTAAAAATGGCTTTAAAATGGATTTGGAGCATGGAGACGATTATCTCGGGATTGCAAGATAACCAAACAAAACTTTTAGTGGATTTCTACTTATTTTATTAAATATCATCTCCACCAAACAGGACAAGCTTGCATCTGTTATAGTTTTGGAGAAAAATGTGTTCATTTCATGTATGCGCGAAATGCCTTAAAAATGGCTTTAAAATGGATTTGGAGCATGGAGACGATTATCTCGGGATTGCAAGATAACCAAACAAAACTTTTAGTGGATTTCTACTTATTTTATTAAATATCATCTCCACCAAACAGGACAAGCTTGCATCTGTTATAGTTTTGGAGAAAAATGTGTTCATTTCATGTATGCGCGAAATGCCTTAAAAATGGCTTTAAAATGGATTTGGAGCATGGAGACGATTATCTCGGGATTGCAAGATAACCAAACAAAACTTTTAGTGGATTTCTACTTATTTTATTAAATATCATCTCCACCAAACAGGACAAGCTTGCATCTGTTATAGTTTTGGAGAAAAATGTGTTCATTTCATGTATGCGCGAAATGCCTTAAAAATGGCTTTAAAATGGATTTGGAGCATGGAGACGATTATCTCGGGATTGCAAGATAACCAAACAAAACTTTTAGTGGATTTCTACTTATTTTATTAAATATCATCTCCACCAAACAGGACAAGCTTGCATCTGTTATAGTTTTGGAGAAAAATGTGTTCATTTCATGTATGCGCGAAATGCCTTAAAAATGGCTTTAAAATGGATTTGGAGCATGGAGACGATTATCTCGGGATTGCAAGATAACCAAACAAAACTTTTAGTGGATTTCTACTTATTTTATTAAATATCATCTCCACCAAACAGGACAAGCTTGCATCTGTTATAGTTTTGGAGAAAAATGTGTTCATTTCATGTATGCGCGAAATGCCTTAAAAATGGCTTTAAAATGGATTTGGAGCATGGAGACGATTATCTCGGGATTGCAAGATAACCAAACAAAACTTTTAGTGGATTTCTACTTATTTTATTAAATATCATCTCCACCAAACAGGACAAGCTTGCATCTGTTATAGTTTTGGAGAAAAATGTGTTCATTTCATGTATGCGCGAAATGCCTTAAAAATGGCTTTAAAATGGATTTGGAGCATGGAGACGATTATCTCGGGATTGCAAGATAACCAAACAAAACTTTTAGTGGATTTCTACTTATTTTATTAAATATCATCTCCACCAAACAGGACAAGCTTGCATCTGTTATAGTTTTGGAGAAAAATGTGTTCATTTCATGTATGCGCGAAATGCCTTAAAAATGGCTTTAAAATGGATTTGGAGCATGGAGACGATTATCTCGGGATTGCAAGATAACCAAACAAAACTTTTAGTGGATTTCTACTTATTTTATTAAATATCATCTCCACCAAACAGGACAAGCTTGCATCTGTTATAGTTTTGGAGAAAAATGTGTTCATTTCATGTATGCGCGAAATGCCTTAAAAATGGCTTTAAAATGGATTTGGAGCATGGAGACGATTATCTCGGGATTGCAAGATAACCAAACAAAACTTTTAGTGGATTTCTACTTATTTTATTAAATATCATCTCCACCAAACAGGACAAGCTTGCATCTGTTATAGTTTTGGAGAAAAATGTGTTCATTTCATGTATGCGCGAAATGCCTTAAAAATGGCTTTAAAATGGATTTGGAGCATGGAGACGATTATCTCGGGATTGCAAGATAACCAAACAAAACTTTTAGTGGATTTCTACTTATTTTATTAAATATCATCTCCACCAAACAGGACAAGCTTGCATCTGTTATAGTTTTGGAGAAAAATGTGTTCATTTCATGTATGCGCGAAATGCCTTAAAAATGGCTTTAAAATGGATTTGGAGCATGGAGACGATTATCTCGGGATTGCAAGATAACCAAACAAAACTTTTAGTGGATTTCTACTTATTTTATTAAATATCATCTCCACCAAACAGGACAAGCTTGCATCTGTTATAGTTTTGGAGAAAAATGTGTTCATTTCATGTATGCGCGAAATGCCTTAAAAATGGCTTTAAAATGGATTTGGAGCATGGAGACGATTATCTCGGGCATTGCAAGATAACCAAACAAAACTTTTAGTGGATTTCTACTTATTTTATTAAATATCATCTCCACCAAACAGGACAAGCTTGCATCTGTTATAGTTTTGGAGAAAAATGTGTTCATTTCATGTATGCGCGAAATGCCTTAAAAATGGCTTTAAAATGGATTTGGAGCATGGAGACGATTATCTCGGGATTGCAAGATAACCAAACAAAACTTTTAGTGGATTTCTACTTATTTTATTAAATATCATCTCCACCAAACAGGACAAGCTTGCATCTGTTATAGTTTTGGAGAAAAATGTGTTCATTTCATGTATGCGCGAAATGCCTTAAAAATGGCTTTAAAATGGATTTGGAGCATGGAGACGATTATCTCGGGATTGCAAGATAACCAAACAAAACTTTTAGTGGATTTCTACTTATTTTATTAAATATCATCTCCACCAAACAGGACAAGCTTGCATCTGTTATAGTTTTGGAGAAAAATGTGTTCATTTCATGTATGCGCGAAATGCCTTAAAAATGGCTTTAAAATGGATTTGGAGCATGGAGACGATTATCTCGGGATTGCAAGATAACCAAACAAAACTTTTAGTGGATTTCTACTTATTTTATTAAATATCATCTCCACCAAACAGGACAAGCTTGCATCTGTTATAGTTTTGGAGAAAAATGTGTTCATTTCATGTATGCGCGAAATGCCTTAAAAATGGCTTTAAAATGGATTTGGAGCATGGAGACGATTATCTCGGGATTGCAAGATAACCAAACAAAACTTTTAGTGGATTTCTACTTATTTTATTAAATATCATCTCCACCAAACAGGACAAGCTTGCATCTGTTATAGTTTTGGAGAAAAATGTGTTCATTTCATGTATGCGCGAAATGCCTTAAAAATGGCTTTAAAATGGATTTGGAGCATGGAGACGATTATCTCGGGATTGCAAGATAACCAAACAAAACTTTTAGTGGATTTCTACTTATTTTATTAAATATCATCTCCACCAAACAGGACAAGCTTGCATCTGTTATAGTTTTGGAGAAAAATGTGTTCATTTCATGTATGCGCGAAATGCCTTAAAAATGGCTTTAAAATGGATTTGGAGCATGGAGACGATTATCTCGGGATTGCAAGATAACCAAACAAAACTTTTAGTGGATTTCTACTTATTTTATTAAATATCATCTCCACCAAACAGGACAAGCTTGCATCTGTTATAGTTTTGGAGAAAAATGTGTTCATTTCATGTATGCGCGAAATGCCTTAAAAATGGCTTTAAAATGGATTTGGAGCATGGAGACGATTATCTCGGGATTGCAAGATAACCAAACAAAACTTTTAGTGGATTTCTACTTATTTTATTAAATATCATCTCCACCAAACAGGACAAGCTTGCATCTGTTATAGTTTTGGAGAAAAATGTGTTCATTTCATGTATGCGCGAAATGCCTTAAAAATGGCTTTAAAATGGATTTGGAGCATGGAGACGATTATCTCGGGATTGCAAGATAACCAAACAAAACTTTTAGTGGATTTCTACTTATTTTATTAAATATCATCTCCACCAAACAGGACAAGCTTGCATCTGTTATAGTTTTGGAGAAAAATGTGTTCATTTCATGTATGCGCGAAATGCCTTAAAAATGGCTTTAAAATGGATTTGGAGCATGGAGACGATTATCTCGGGATTGCAAGATAACCAAACAAAACTTTTAGTGGATTTCTACTTATTTTATTAAATATCATCTCCACCAAACAGGACAAGCTTGCATCTGTTATAGTTTTGGAGAAAAATGTGTTCATTTCATGTATGCGCGAAATGCCTTAAAAATGGCTTTAAAATGGATTTGGAGCATGGAGACGATTATCTCGGGATTGCAAGATAACCAAACAAAACTTTTAGTGGATTTCTACTTATTTTATTAAATATCATCTCCACCAAACAGGACAAGCTTGCATCTGTTATAGTTTTGGAGAAAAATGTGTTCATTTCATGTATGCGCGAAATGCCTTAAAAATGGCTTTAAAATGGATTTGGAGCATGGAGACGATTATCTCGGGATTGCAAGATAACCAAACAAAACTTTTAGTGGATTTCTACTTATTTTATTAAATATCATCTCCACCAAACAGGACAAGCTTGCATCTGTTATAGTTTTGGAGAAAAATGTGTTCATTTCATGTATGCGCGAAATGCCTTAAAAATGGCTTTAAAATGGATTTGGAGCATGGAGACGATTATCTCGGGATTGCAAGATAACCAAACAAAACTTTTAGTGGATTTCTACTTATTTTATTAAATATCATCTCCACCAAACAGGACAAGCTTGCATCTGTTATAGTTTTGGAGAAAAATGTGTTCATTTCATGTATGCGCGAAATGCCTTAAAAATGGCTTTAAAATGGATTTGGAGCATGGAGACGATTATCTCGGGATTGCAAGATAACCAAACAAAACTTTTAGTGGATTTCTACTTATTTTATTAAATATCATCTCCACCAAACAGGACAAGCTTGCATCTGTTATAGTTTTGGAGAAAAATGTGTTCATTTCATGTATGCGCGAAATGCCTTAAAAATGGCTTTAAAATGGATTTGGAGCATGGAGACGATTATCTCGGGATTGCAAGATAACCAAACAAAACTTTTAGTGGATTTCTACTTATTTTATTAAATATCATCTCCACCAAACAGGACAAGCTTGCATCTGTTATAGTTTTGGAGAAAAATGTGTTCATTTCATGTATGCGCGAAATGCCTTAAAAATGGCTTTAAAATGGATTTGGAGCATGGAGACGATTATCTCGGGATTGCAAGATAACCAAACAAAACTTTTAGTGGATTTCTACTTATTTTATTAAATATCATCTCCACCAAACAGGACAAGCTTGCATCTGTTATAGTTTTGGAGAAAAATGTGTTCATTTCATGTATGCGCGAAATGCCTTAAAAATGGCTTTAAAATGGATTTGGAGCATGGAGACGATTATCTCGGGATTGCAAGATAACCAAACAAAACTTTTAGTGGATTTCTACTTATTTTATTAAATATCATCTCCACCAAACAGGACAAGCTTGCATCTGTTATAGTTTTGGAGAAAAATGTGTTCATTTCATGTATGCGCGAAATGCCTTAAAAATGGCTTTAAAATGGATTTGGAGCATGGAGACGATTATCTCGGGATTGCAAGATAACCAAACAAAACTTTTAGTGGATTTCTACTTATTTTATTAAATATCATCTCCACCAAACAGGACAAGCTTGCATCTGTTATAGTTTTGGAGAAAAATGTGTTCATTTCATGTATGCGCGAAATGCCTTAAAAATGGCTTTAAAATGGATTTGGAGCATGGAGACGATTATCTCGGGATTGCAAGATAACCAAACAAAACTTTTAGTGGATTTCTACTTATTTTATTAAATATCATCTCCACCAAACAGGACAAGCTTGCATCTGTTATAGTTTTGGAGAAAAATGTGTTCATTTCATGTATGCGCGAAATGCCTTAAAAATGGCTTTAAAATGGATTTGGAGCATGGAGACGATTATCTCGGGATTGCAAGATAACCAAACAAAACTTTTAGTGGATTTCTACTTATTTTATTAAATATCATCTCCACCAAACAGGACAAGCTTGCATCTGTTATAGTTTTGGAGAAAAATGTGTTCATTTCATGTATGCGCGAAATGCCTTAAAAATGGCTTTAAAATGGATTTGGAGCATGGAGACGATTATCTCGGGATTGCAAGATAACCAAACAAAACTTTTAGTGGATTTCTACTTATTTTATTAAATATCATCTCCACCAAACAGGACAAGCTTGCATCTGTTATAGTTTTGGAGAAAAATGTGTTCATTTCATGTATGCGCGAAATGCCTTAAAAATGGCTTTAAAATGGATTTGGAGCATGGAGACGATTATCTCGGGATTGCAAGATAACCAAACAAAACTTTTAGTGGATTTCTACTTATTTTATTAAATATCATCTCCACCAAACAGGACAAGCTTGCATCTGTTATAGTTTTGGAGAAAAATGTGTTCATTTCATGTATGCGCGAAATGCCTTAAAAATGGCTTTAAAATGGATTTGGAGCATGGAGACGATTATCTCGGGATTGCAAGATAACCAAACAAAACTTTTAGTGGATTTCTACTTATTTTATTAAATATCATCTCCACCAAACAGGACAAGCTTGCATCTGTTATAGTTTTGGAGAAAAATGTGTTCATTTCATGTATGCGCGAAATGCCTTAAAAATGGCTTTAAAATGGATTTGGAGCATGGAGACGATTATCTCGGGATTGCAAGATAACCAAACAAAACTTTTAGTGGATTTCTACTTATTTTATTAAATATCATCTCCACCAAACAGGACAAGCTTGCATCTGTTATAGTTTTGGAGAAAAATGTGTTCATTTCATGTATGCGCGAAATGCCTTAAAAATGGCTTTAAAATGGATTTGGAGCATGGAGACGATTATCTCGGGATTGCAAGATAACCAAACAAAACTTTTAGTGGATTTCTACTTATTTTATTAAATATCATCTCCACCAAACAGGACAAGCTTGCATCTGTTATAGTTTTGGAGAAAAATGTGTTCATTTCATGTATGCGCGAAATGCCTTAAAAATGGCTTTAAAATGGATTTGGAGCATGGAGACGATTATCTCGGGATTGCAAGATAACCAAACAAAACTTTTAGTGGATTTCTACTTATTTTATTAAATATCATCTCCACCAAACAGGACAAGCTTGCATCTGTTATAGTTTTGGAGAAAAATGTGTTCATTTCATGTATGCGCGAAATGCCTTAAAAATGGCTTTAAAATGGATTTGGAGCATGGAGACGATTATCTCGGGATTGCAAGATAACCAAACAAAACTTTTAGTGGATTTCTACTTATTTTATTAAATATCATCTCCACCAAACAGGACAAGCTTGCATCTGTTATAGTTTTGGAGAAAAATGTGTTCATTTCATGTATGCGCGAAATGCCTTAAAAATGGCTTTAAAATGGATTTGGAGCATGGAGACGATTATCTCGGGATTGCAAGATAACCAAACAAAACTTTTAGTGGATTTCTACTTATTTTATTAAATATCATCTCCACCAAACAGGACAAGCTTGCATCTGTTATAGTTTTGGAGAAAAATGTGTTCATTTCATGTATGCGCGAAATGCCTTAAAAATGGCTTTAAAATGGATTTGGAGCATGGAGACGATTATCTCGGGATTGCAAGATAACCAAACAAAACTTTTAGTGGATTTCTACTTATTTTATTAAATATCATCTCCACCAAACAGGACAAGCTTGCATCTGTTATAGTTTTGGAGAAAAATGTGTTCATTTCATGTATGCGCGAAATGCCTTAAAAATGGCTTTAAAATGGATTTGGAGCATGGAGACGATTATCTCGGGATTGCAAGATAACCAAACAAAACTTTTAGTGGATTTCTACTTATTTTATTAAATATCATCTCCACCAAACAGGACAAGCTTGCATCTGTTATAGTTTTGGAGAAAAATGTGTTCATTTCATGTATGCGCGAAATGCCTTAAAAATGGCTTTAAAATGGATTTGGAGCATGGAGACGATTATCTCGGGATTGCAAGATAACCAAACAAAACTTTTAGTGGATTTCTACTTATTTTATTAAATATCATCTCCACCAAACAGGACAAGCTTGCATCTGTTATAGTTTTGGAGAAAAATGTGTTCATTTCATGTATGCGCGAAATGCCTTAAAAATGGCTTTAAAATGGATTTGGAGCATGGAGACGATTATCTCGGGATTGCAAGATAACCAAACAAAACTTTTAGTGGATTTCTACTTATTTTATTAAATATCATCTCCACCAAACAGGACAAGCTTGCATCTGTTATAGTTTTGGAGAAAAATGTGTTCATTTCATGTATGCGCGAAATGCCTTAAAAATGGCTTTAAAATGGATTTGGAGCATGGAGACGATTATCTCGGGATTGCAAGATAACCAAACAAAACTTTTAGTGGATTTCTACTTATTTTATTAAATATCATCTCCACCAAACAGGACAAGCTTGCATCTGTTATAGTTTTGGAGAAAAATGTGTTCATTTCATGTATGCGCGAAATGCCTTAAAAATGGCTTTAAAATGGATTTGGAGCATGGAGACGATTATCTCGGGATTGCAAGATAACCAAACAAAACTTTTAGTGGATTTCTACTTATTTTATTAAATATCATCTCCACCAAACAGGACAAGCTTGCATCTGTTATAGTTTTGGAGAAAAATGTGTTCATTTCATGTATGCGCGAAATGCCTTAAAAATGGCTTTAAAATGGATTTGGAGCATGGAGACGATTATCTCGGGATTGCAAGATAACCAAACAAAACTTTTAGTGGATTTCTACTTATTTTATTAAATATCATCTCCACCAAACAGGACAAGCTTGCATCTGTTATAGTTTTGGAGAAAAATGTGTTCATTTCATGTATGCGCGAAATGCCTTAAAAATGGCTTTAAAATGGATTTGGAGCATGGAGACGATTATCTCGGGATTGCAAGATAACCAAACAAAACTTTTAGTGGATTTCTACTTATTTTATTAAATATCATCTCCACCAAACAGGACAAGCTTGCATCTGTTATAGTTTTGGAGAAAAATGTGTTCATTTCATGTATGCGCGAAATGCCTTAAAAATGGCTTTAAAATGGATTTGGAGCATGGAGACGATTATCTCGGGATTGCAAGATAACCAAACAAAACTTTTAGTGGATTTCTACTTATTTTATTAAATATCATCTCCACCAAACAGGACAAGCTTGCATCTGTTATAGTTTTGGAGAAAAATGTGTTCATTTCATGTATGCGCGAAATGCCTTAAAAATGGCTTTAAAATGGATTTGGAGCATGGAGACGATTATCTCGGGATTGCAAGATAACCAAACAAAACTTTTAGTGGATTTCTACTTATTTTATTAAATATCATCTCCACCAAACAGGACAAGCTTGCATCTGTTATAGTTTTGGAGAAAAATGTGTTCATTTCATGTATGCGCGAAATGCCTTAAAAATGGCTTTAAAATGGATTTGGAGCATGGAGACGATTATCTCGGGATTGCAAGATAACCAAACAAAACTTTTAGTGGATTTCTACTTATTTTATTAAATATCATCTCCACCAAACAGGACAAGCTTGCATCTGTTATAGTTTTGGAGAAAAATGTGTTCATTTCATGTATGCGCGAAATGCCTTAAAAATGGCTTTAAAATGGATTTGGAGCATGGAGACGATTATCTCGGGATTGCAAGATAACCAAACAAAACTTTTAGTGGATTTCTACTTATTTTATTAAATATCATCTCCACCAAACAGGACAAGCTTGCATCTGTTATAGTTTTGGAGAAAAATGTGTTCATTTCATGTATGCGCGAAATGCCTTAAAAATGGCTTTAAAATGGATTTGGAGCATGGAGACGATTATCTCGGGATTGCAAGATAACCAAACAAAACTTTTAGTGGATTTCTACTTATTTTATTAAATATCATCTCCACCAAACAGGACAAGCTTGCATCTGTTATAGTTTTGGAGAAAAATGTGTTCATTTCATGTATGCGCGAAATGCCTTAAAAATGGCTTTAAAATGGATTTGGAGCATGGAGACGATTATCTCGGGATTGCAAGATAACCAAACAAAACTTTTAGTGGATTTCTACTTATTTTATTAAATATCATCTCCACCAAACAGGACAAGCTTGCATCTGTTATAGTTTTGGAGAAAAATGTGTTCATTTCATGTATGCGCGAAATGCCTTAAAAATGGCTTTAAAATGGATTTGGAGCATGGAGACGATTATCTCGGGATTGCAAGATAACCAAACAAAACTTTTAGTGGATTTCTACTTATTTTATTAAATATCATCTCCACCAAACAGGACAAGCTTGCATCTGTTATAGTTTTGGAGAAAAATGTGTTCATTTCATGTATGCGCGAAATGCCTTAAAAATGGCTTTAAAATGGATTTGGAGCATGGAGACGATTATCTCGGGATTGCAAGATAACCAAACAAAACTTTTAGTGGATTTCTACTTATTTTATTAAATATCATCTCCACCAAACAGGACAAGCTTGCATCTGTTATAGTTTTGGAGAAAAATGTGTTCATTTCATGTATGCGCGAAATGCCTTAAAAATGGCTTTAAAATGGATTTGGAGCATGGAGACGATTATCTCGGGATTGCAAGATAACCAAACAAAACTTTTAGTGGATTTCTACTTATTTTATTAAATATCATCTCCACCAAACAGGACAAGCTTGCATCTGTTATAGTTTTGGAGAAAAATGTGTTCATTTCATGTATGCGCGAAATGCCTTAAAAATGGCTTTAAAATGGATTTGGAGCATGGAGACGATTATCTCGGGATTGCAAGATAACCAAACAAAACTTTTAGTGGATTTCTACTTATTTTATTAAATATCATCTCCACCAAACAGGACAAGCTTGCATCTGTTATAGTTTTGGAGAAAAATGTGTTCATTTCATGTATGCGCGAAATGCCTTAAAAATGGCTTTAAAATGGATTTGGAGCATGGAGACGATTATCTCGGGATTGCAAGATAACCAAACAAAACTTTTAGTGGATTTCTACTTATTTTATTAAATATCATCTCCACCAAACAGGACAAGCTTGCATCTGTTATAGTTTTGGAGAAAAATGTGTTCATTTCATGTATGCGCGAAATGCCTTAAAAATGGCTTTAAAATGGATTTGGAGCATGGAGACGATTATCTCGGGATTGCAAGATAACCAAACAAAACTTTTAGTGGATTTCTACTTATTTTATTAAATATCATCTCCACCAAACAGGACAAGCTTGCATCTGTTATAGTTTTGGAGAAAAATGTGTTCATTTCATGTATGCGCGAAATGCCTTAAAAATGGCTTTAAAATGGATTTGGAGCATGGAGACGATTATCTCGGGATTGCAAGATAACCAAACAAAACTTTTAGTGGATTTCTACTTATTTTATTAAATATCATCTCCACCAAACAGGACAAGCTTGCATCTGTTATAGTTTTGGAGAAAAATGTGTTCATTTCATGTATGCGCGAAATGCCTTAAAAATGGCTTTAAAATGGATTTGGAGCATGGAGACGATTATCTCGGGATTGCAAGATAACCAAACAAAACTTTTAGTGGATTTCTACTTATTTTATTAAATATCATCTCCACCAAACAGGACAAGCTTGCATCTGTTATAGTTTTGGAGAAAAATGTGTTCATTTCATGTATGCGCGAAATGCCTTAAAAATGGCTTTAAAATGGATTTGGAGCATGGAGACGATTATCTCGGGATTGCAAGATAACCAAACAAAACTTTTAGTGGATTTCTACTTATTTTATTAAATATCATCTCCACCAAACAGGACAAGCTTGCATCTGTTATAGTTTTGGAGAAAAATGTGTTCATTTCATGTATGCGCGAAATGCCTTAAAAATGGCTTTAAAATGGATTTGGAGCATGGAGACGATTATCTCGGGATTGCAAGATAACCAAACAAAACTTTTAGTGGATTTCTACTTATTTTATTAAATATCATCTCCACCAAACAGGACAAGCTTGCATCTGTTATAGTTTTGGAGAAAAATGTGTTCATTTCATGTATGCGCGAAATGCCTTAAAAATGGCTTTAAAATGGATTTGGAGCATGGAGACGATTATCTCGGGATTGCAAGATAACCAAACAAAACTTTTAGTGGATTTCTACTTATTTTATTAAATATCATCTCCACCAAACAGGACAAGCTTGCATCTGTTATAGTTTTGGAGAAAAATGTGTTCATTTCATGTATGCGCGAAATGCCTTAAAAATGGCTTTAAAATGGATTTGGAGCATGGAGACGATTATCTCGGGATTGCAAGATAACCAAACAAAACTTTTAGTGGATTTCTACTTATTTTATTAAATATCATCTCCACCAAACAGGACAAGCTTGCATCTGTTATAGTTTTGGAGAAAAATGTGTTCATTTCATGTATGCGCGAAATGCCTTAAAAATGGCTTTAAAATGGATTTGGAGCATGGAGACGATTATCTCGGGATTGCAAGATAACCAAACAAAACTTTTAGTGGATTTCTACTTATTTTATTAAATATCATCTCCACCAAACAGGACAAGCTTGCATCTGTTATAGTTTTGGAGAAAAATGTGTTCATTTCATGTATGCGCGAAATGCCTTAAAAATGGCTTTAAAATGGATTTGGAGCATGGAGACGATTATCTCGGGATTGCAAGATAACCAAACAAAACTTTTAGTGGATTTCTACTTATTTTATTAAATATCATCTCCACCAAACAGGACAAGCTTGCATCTGTTATAGTTTTGGAGAAAAATGTGTTCATTTCATGTATGCGCGAAATGCCTTAAAAATGGCTTTAAAATGGATTTGGAGCATGGAGACGATTATCTCGGGATTGCAAGATAACCAAACAAAACTTTTAGTGGATTTCTACTTATTTTATTAAATATCATCTCCACCAAACAGGACAAGCTTGCATCTGTTATAGTTTTGGAGAAAAATGTGTTCATTTCATGTATGCGCGAAATGCCTTAAAAATGGCTTTAAAATGGATTTGGAGCATGGAGACGATTATCTCGGGATTGCAAGATAACCAAACAAAACTTTTAGTGGATTTCTACTTATTTTATTAAATATCATCTCCACCAAACAGGACAAGCTTGCATCTGTTATAGTTTTGGAGAAAAATGTGTTCATTTCATGTATGCGCGAAATGCCTTAAAAATGGCTTTAAAATGGATTTGGAGCATGGAGACGATTATCTCGGGATTGCAAGATAACCAAACAAAACTTTTAGTGGATTTCTACTTATTTTATTAAATATCATCTCCACCAAACAGGACAAGCTTGCATCTGTTATAGTTTTGGAGAAAAATGTGTTCATTTCATGTATGCGCGAAATGCCTTAAAAATGGCTTTAAAATGGATTTGGAGCATGGAGACGATTATCTCGGGATTGCAAGATAACCAAACAAAACTTTTAGTGGATTTCTACTTATTTTATTAAATATCATCTCCACCAAACAGGACAAGCTTGCATCTGTTATAGTTTTGGAGAAAAATGTGTTCATTTCATGTATGCGCGAAATGCCTTAAAAATGGCTTTAAAATGGATTTGGAGCATGGAGACGATTATCTCGGGATTGCAAGATAACCAAACAAAACTTTTAGTGGATTTCTACTTATTTTATTAAATATCATCTCCACCAAACAGGACAAGCTTGCATCTGTTATAGTTTTGGAGAAAAATGTGTTCATTTCATGTATGCGCGAAATGCCTTAAAAATGGCTTTAAAATGGATTTGGAGCATGGAGACGATTATCTCGGGATTGCAAGATAACCAAACAAAACTTTTAGTGGATTTCTACTTATTTTATTAAATATCATCTCCACCAAACAGGACAAGCTTGCATCTGTTATAGTTTTGGAGAAAAATGTGTTCATTTCATGTATGCGCGAAATGCCTTAAAAATGGCTTTAAAATGGATTTGGAGCATGGAGACGATTATCTCGGGATTGCAAGATAACCAAACAAAACTTTTAGTGGATTTCTACTTATTTTATTAAATATCATCTCCACCAAACAGGACAAGCTTGCATCTGTTATAGTTTTGGAGAAAAATGTGTTCATTTCATGTATGCGCGAAATGCCTTAAAAATGGCTTTAAAATGGATTTGGAGCATGGAGACGATTATCTCGGGATTGCAAGATAACCAAACAAAACTTTTAGTGGATTTCTACTTATTTTATTAAATATCATCTCCACCAAACAGGACAAGCTTGCATCTGTTATAGTTTTGGAGAAAAATGTGTTCATTTCATGTATGCGCGAAATGCCTTAAAAATGGCTTTAAAATGGATTTGGAGCATGGAGACGATTATCTCGGGATTGCAAGATAACCAAACAAAACTTTTAGTGGATTTCTACTTATTTTATTAAATATCATCTCCACCAAACAGGACAAGCTTGCATCTGTTATAGTTTTGGAGAAAAATGTGTTCATTTCATGTATGCGCGAAATGCCTTAAAAATGGCTTTAAAATGGATTTGGAGCATGGAGACGATTATCTCGGGATTGCAAGATAACCAAACAAAACTTTTAGTGGATTTCTACTTATTTTATTAAATATCATCTCCACCAAACAGGACAAGCTTGCATCTGTTATAGTTTTGGAGAAAAATGTGTTCATTTCATGTATGCGCGAAATGCCTTAAAAATGGCTTTAAAATGGATTTGGAGCATGGAGACGATTATCTCGGGATTGCAAGATAACCAAACAAAACTTTTAGTGGATTTCTACTTATTTTATTAAATATCATCTCCACCAAACAGGACAAGCTTGCATCTGTTATAGTTTTGGAGAAAAATGTGTTCATTTCATGTATGCGCGAAATGCCTTAAAAATGGCTTTAAAATGGATTTGGAGCATGGAGACGATTATCTCGGGATTGCAAGATAACCAAACAAAACTTTTAGTGGATTTCTACTTATTTTATTAAATATCATCTCCACCAAACAGGACAAGCTTGCATCTGTTATAGTTTTGGAGAAAAATGTGTTCATTTCATGTATGCGCGAAATGCCTTAAAAATGGCTTTAAAATGGATTTGGAGCATGGAGACGATTATCTCGGGATTGCAAGATAACCAAACAAAACTTTTAGTGGATTTCTACTTATTTTATTAAATATCATCTCCACCAAACAGGACAAGCTTGCATCTGTTATAGTTTTGGAGAAAAATGTGTTCATTTCATGTATGCGCGAAATGCCTTAAAAATGGCTTTAAAATGGATTTGGAGCATGGAGACGATTATCTCGGGATTGCAAGATAACCAAACAAAACTTTTAGTGGATTTCTACTTATTTTATTAAATATCATCTCCACCAAACAGGACAAGCTTGCATCTGTTATAGTTTTGGAGAAAAATGTGTTCATTTCATGTATGCGCGAAATGCCTTAAAAATGGCTTTAAAATGGATTTGGAGCTATGGAGACGATTATCTCGGGATTGCAAGATAACCAAACAAAACTTTTAGTGGATTTCTACTTATTTTATTAAATATCATCTCCACCAAACAGGACAAGCTTGCATCTGTTATAGTTTTGGAGAAAAATGTGTTCATTTCATGTATGCGCGAAATGCCTTAAAAATGGCTTTAAAATGGATTTGGAGCATGGAGACGATTATCTCGGGATTGCAAGATAACCAAACAAAACTTTTAGTGGATTTCTACTTATTTTATTAAATATCATCTCCACCAAACAGGACAAGCTTGCATCTGTTATAGTTTTGGAGAAAAATGTGTTCATTTCATGTATGCGCGAAATGCCTTAAAAATGGCTTTAAAATGGATTTGGAGCATGGAGACGATTATCTCGGGATTGCAAGATAACCAAACAAAACTTTTAGTGGATTTCTACTTATTTTATTAAATATCATCTCCACCAAACAGGACAAGCTTGCATCTGTTATAGTTTTGGAGAAAAATGTGTTCATTTCATGTATGCGCGAAATGCCTTAAAAATGGCTTTAAAATGGATTTGGAGCATGGAGACGATTATCTCGGGATTGCAAGATAACCAAACAAAACTTTTAGTGGATTTCTACTTATTTTATTAAATATCATCTCCACCAAACAGGACAAGCTTGCATCTGTTATAGTTTTGGAGAAAAATGTGTTCATTTCATGTATGCGCGAAATGCCTTAAAAATGGCTTTAAAATGGATTTGGAGCATGGAGACGATTATCTCGGGATTGCAAGATAACCAAACAAAACTTTTAGTGGATTTCTACTTATTTTATTAAATATCATCTCCACCAAACAGGACAAGCTTGCATCTGTTATAGTTTTGGAGAAAAATGTGTTCATTTCATGTATGCGCGAAATGCCTTAAAAATGGCTTTAAAATGGATTTGGAGCATGGAGACGATTATCTCGGGATTGCAAGATAACCAAACAAAACTTTTAGTGGATTTCTACTTATTTTATTAAATATCATCTCCACCAAACAGGACAAGCTTGCATCTGTTATAGTTTTGGAGAAAAATGTGTTCATTTCATGTATGCGCGAAATGCCTTAAAAATGGCTTTAAAATGGATTTGGAGCATGGAGACGATTATCTCGGGATTGCAAGATAACCAAACAAAACTTTTAGTGGATTTCTACTTATTTTATTAAATATCATCTCCACCAAACAGGACAAGCTTGCATCTGTTATAGTTTTGGAGAAAAATGTGTTCATTTCATGTATGCGCGAAATGCCTTAAAAATGGCTTTAAAATGGATTTGGAGCATGGAGACGATTATCTCGGGATTGCAAGATAACCAAACAAAACTTTTAGTGGATTTCTACTTATTTTATTAAATATCATCTCCACCAAACAGGACAAGCTTGCATCTGTTATAGTTTTGGAGAAAAATGTGTTCATTTCATGTATGCGCGAAATGCCTTAAAAATGGCTTTAAAATGGATTTGGAGCATGGAGACGATTATCTCGGGATTGCAAGATAACCAAACAAAACTTTTAGTGGATTTCTACTTATTTTATTAAATATCATCTCCACCAAACAGGACAAGCTTGCATCTGTTATAGTTTTGGAGAAAAATGTGTTCATTTCATGTATGCGCGAAATGCCTTAAAAATGGCTTTAAAATGGATTTGGAGCATGGAGACGATTATCTCGGGATTGCAAGATAACCAAACAAAACTTTTAGTGGATTTCTACTTATTTTATTAAATATCATCTCCACCAAACAGGACAAGCTTGCATCTGTTATAGTTTTGGAGAAAAATGTGTTCATTTCATGTATGCGCGAAATGCCTTAAAAATGGCTTTAAAATGGATTTGGAGCATGGAGACGATTATCTCGGGATTGCAAGATAACCAAACAAAACTTTTAGTGGATTTCTACTTATTTTATTAAATATCATCTCCACCAAACAGGACAAGCTTGCATCTGTTATAGTTTTGGAGAAAAATGTGTTCATTTCATGTATGCGCGAAATGCCTTAAAAATGGCTTTAAAATGGATTTGGAGCATGGAGACGATTATCTCGGGATTGCAAGATAACCAAACAAAACTTTTAGTGGATTTCTACTTATTTTATTAAATATCATCTCCACCAAACAGGACAAGCTTGCATCTGTTATAGTTTTGGAGAAAAATGTGTTCATTTCATGTATGCGCGAAATGCCTTAAAAATGGCTTTAAAATGGATTTGGAGCATGGAGACGATTATCTCGGGATTGCAAGATAACCAAACAAAACTTTTAGTGGATTTCTACTTATTTTATTAAATATCATCTCCACCAAACAGGACAAGCTTGCATCTGTTATAGTTTTGGAGAAAAATGTGTTCATTTCATGTATGCGCGAAATGCCTTAAAAATGGCTTTAAAATGGATTTGGAGCATGGAGACGATTATCTCGGGATTGCAAGATAACCAAACAAAACTTTTAGTGGATTTCTACTTATTTTATTAAATATCATCTCCACCAAACAGGACAAGCTTGCATCTGTTATAGTTTTGGAGAAAAATGTGTTCATTTCATGTATGCGCGAAATGCCTTAAAAATGGCTTTAAAATGGATTTGGAGCATGGAGACGATTATCTCGGGATTGCAAGATAACCAAACAAAACTTTTAGTGGATTTCTACTTATTTTATTAAATATCATCTCCACCAAACAGGACAAGCTTGCATCTGTTATAGTTTTGGAGAAAAATGTGTTCATTTCATGTATGCGCGAAATGCCTTAAAAATGGCTTTAAAATGGATTTGGAGCATGGAGACGATTATCTCGGGATTGCAAGATAACCAAACAAAACTTTTAGTGGATTTCTACTTATTTTATTAAATATCATCTCCACCAAACAGGACAAGCTTGCATCTGTTATAGTTTTGGAGAAAAATGTGTTCATTTCATGTATGCGCGAAATGCCTTAAAAATGGCTTTAAAATGGATTTGGAGCATGGAGACGATTATCTCGGGATTGCAAGATAACCAAACAAAACTTTTAGTGGATTTCTACTTATTTTATTAAATATCATCTCCACCAAACAGGACAAGCTTGCATCTGTTATAGTTTTGGAGAAAAATGTGTTCATTTCATGTATGCGCGAAATGCCTTAAAAATGGCTTTAAAATGGATTTGGAGCATGGAGACGATTATCTCGGGATTGCAAGATAACCAAACAAAACTTTTAGTGGATTTCTACTTATTTTATTAAATATCATCTCCACCAAACAGGACAAGCTTGCATCTGTTATAGTTTTGGAGAAAAATGTGTTCATTTCATGTATGCGCGAAATGCCTTAAAAATGGCTTTAAAATGGATTTGGAGCATGGAGACGATTATCTCGGGATTGCAAGATAACCAAACAAAACTTTTAGTGGATTTCTACTTATTTTATTAAATATCATCTCCACCAAACAGGACAAGCTTGCATCTGTTATAGTTTTGGAGAAAAATGTGTTCATTTCATGTATGCGCGAAATGCCTTAAAAATGGCTTTAAAATGGATTTGGAGCATGGAGACGATTATCTCGGGATTGCAAGATAACCAAACAAAACTTTTAGTGGATTTCTACTTATTTTATTAAATATCATCTCCACCAAACAGGACAAGCTTGCATCTGTTATAGTTTTGGAGAAAAATGTGTTCATTTCATGTATGCGCGAAATGCCTTAAAAATGGCTTTAAAATGGATTTGGAGCATGGAGACGATTATCTCGGGATTGCAAGATAACCAAACAAAACTTTTAGTGGATTTCTACTTATTTTATTAAATATCATCTCCACCAAACAGGACAAGCTTGCATCTGTTATAGTTTTGGAGAAAAATGTGTTCATTTCATGTATGCGCGAAATGCCTTAAAAATGGCTTTAAAATGGATTTGGAGCATGGAGACGATTATCTCGGGATTGCAAGATAACCAAACAAAACTTTTAGTGGATTTCTACTTATTTTATTAAATATCATCTCCACCAAACAGGACAAGCTTGCATCTGTTATAGTTTTGGAGAAAAATGTGTTCATTTCATGTATGCGCGAAATGCCTTAAAAATGGCTTTAAAATGGATTTGGAGCATGGAGACGATTATCTCGGGATTGCAAGATAACCAAACAAAACTTTTAGTGGATTTCTACTTATTTTATTAAATATCATCTCCACCAAACAGGACAAGCTTGCATCTGTTATAGTTTTGGAGAAAAATGTGTTCATTTCATGTATGCGCGAAATGCCTTAAAAATGGCTTTAAAATGGATTTGGAGCATGGAGACGATTATCTCGGGATTGCAAGATAACCAAACAAAACTTTTAGTGGATTTCTACTTATTTTATTAAATATCATCTCCACCAAACAGGACAAGCTTGCATCTGTTATAGTTTTGGAGAAAAATGTGTTCATTTCATGTATGCGCGAAATGCCTTAAAAATGGCTTTAAAATGGATTTGGAGCATGGAGACGATTATCTCGGGATTGCAAGATAACCAAACAAAACTTTTAGTGGATTTCTACTTATTTTATTAAATATCATCTCCACCAAACAGGACAAGCTTGCATCTGTTATAGTTTTGGAGAAAAATGTGTTCATTTCATGTATGCGCGAAATGCCTTAAAAATGGCTTTAAAATGGATTTGGAGCATGGAGACGATTATCTCGGGATTGCAAGATAACCAAACAAAACTTTTAGTGGATTTCTACTTATTTTATTAAATATCATCTCCACCAAACAGGACAAGCTTGCATCTGTTATAGTTTTGGAGAAAAATGTGTTCATTTCATGTATGCGCGAAATGCCTTAAAAATGGCTTTAAAATGGATTTGGAGCATGGAGACGATTATCTCGGGATTGCAAGATAACCAAACAAAACTTTTAGTGGATTTCTACTTATTTTATTAAATATCATCTCCACCAAACAGGACAAGCTTGCATCTGTTATAGTTTTGGAGAAAAATGTGTTCATTTCATGTATGCGCGAAATGCCTTAAAAATGGCTTTAAAATGGATTTGGAGCATGGAGACGATTATCTCGGGATTGCAAGATAACCAAACAAAACTTTTAGTGGATTTCTACTTATTTTATTAAATATCATCTCCACCAAACAGGACAAGCTTGCATCTGTTATAGTTTTGGAGAAAAATGTGTTCATTTCATGTATGCGCGAAATGCCTTAAAAATGGCTTTAAAATGGATTTGGAGCATGGAGACGATTATCTCGGGATTGCAAGATAACCAAACAAAACTTTTAGTGGATTTCTACTTATTTTATTAAATATCATCTCCACCAAACAGGACAAGCTTGCATCTGTTATAGTTTTGGAGAAAAATGTGTTCATTTCATGTATGCGCGAAATGCCTTAAAAATGGCTTTAAAATGGATTTGGAGCATGGAGACGATTATCTCGGGATTGCAAGATAACCAAACAAAACTTTTAGTGGATTTCTACTTATTTTATTAAATATCATCTCCACCAAACAGGACAAGCTTGCATCTGTTATAGTTTTGGAGAAAAATGTGTTCATTTCATGTATGCGCGAAATGCCTTAAAAATGGCTTTAAAATGGATTTGGAGCATGGAGACGATTATCTCGGGATTGCAAGATAACCAAACAAAACTTTTAGTGGATTTCTACTTATTTTATTAAATATCATCTCCACCAAACAGGACAAGCTTGCATCTGTTATAGTTTTGGAGAAAAATGTGTTCATTTCATGTATGCGCGAAATGCCTTAAAAATGGCTTTAAAATGGATTTGGAGCATGGAGACGATTATCTCGGGATTGCAAGATAACCAAACAAAACTTTTAGTGGATTTCTACTTATTTTATTAAATATCATCTCCACCAAACAGGACAAGCTTGCATCTGTTATAGTTTTGGAGAAAAATGTGTTCATTTCATGTATGCGCGAAATGCCTTAAAAATGGCTTTAAAATGGATTTGGAGCATGGAGACGATTATCTCGGGATTGCAAGATAACCAAACAAAACTTTTAGTGGATTTCTACTTATTTTATTAAATATCATCTCCACCAAACAGGACAAGCTTGCATCTGTTATAGTTTTGGAGAAAAATGTGTTCATTTCATGTATGCGCGAAATGCCTTAAAAATGGCTTTAAAATGGATTTGGAGCATGGAGACGATTATCTCGGGATTGCAAGATAACCAAACAAAACTTTTAGTGGATTTCTACTTATTTTATTAAATATCATCTCCACCAAACAGGACAAGCTTGCATCTGTTATAGTTTTGGAGAAAAATGTGTTCATTTCATGTATGCGCGAAATGCCTTAAAAATGGCTTTAAAATGGATTTGGAGCATGGAGACGATTATCTCGGGATTGCAAGATAACCAAACAAAACTTTTAGTGGATTTCTACTTATTTTATTAAATATCATCTCCACCAAACAGGACAAGCTTGCATCTGTTATAGTTTTGGAGAAAAATGTGTTCATTTCATGTATGCGCGAAATGCCTTAAAAATGGCTTTAAAATGGATTTGGAGCATGGAGACGATTATCTCGGGATTGCAAGATAACCAAACAAAACTTTTAGTGGATTTCTACTTATTTTATTAAATATCATCTCCACCAAACAGGACAAGCTTGCATCTGTTATAGTTTTGGAGAAAAATGTGTTCATTTCATGTATGCGCGAAATGCCTTAAAAATGGCTTTAAAATGGATTTGGAGCATGGAGACGATTATCTCGGGATTGCAAGATAACCAAACAAAACTTTTAGTGGATTTCTACTTATTTTATTAAATATAAGTAGAAATCCACTAAAAGTTTTGTTTGGTTATCTTGCAATCCCGAGATAATCGTCTCCATGCTCCAAATCCATTTTAAAGCCATTTTTAAGGCATTTCGCGCATACATGAAATGAACACATTTTTCTCCAAAACTATAACAGATGCAAGCTTGTCCTGTTTGGTGGAGATGATATTTAATAAAATAAGTAGAAATCCACTAAAAGTTTTGTTTGGTTATCTTGCAATCCCGAGATAATCGTCTCCATGCTCCAAATCCATTTTAAAGCCATTTTTAAGGCATTTCGCGCATACATGAAATGAACACATTTTTCTCCAAAACTATAACAGATGCAAGCTTGTCCTGTTTGGTGGAGATGATATTTAATAAAATAAGTAGAAATCCACTAAAAGTTTTGTTTGGTTATCTTGCAATCCCGAGATAATCGTCTCCATGCTCCAAATCCATTTTAAAGCCATTTTTAAGGCATTTCGCGCATACATGAAATGAACACATTTTTCTCCAAAACTATAACAGATGCAAGCTTGTCCTGTTTGGTGGAGATGATATTTAATAAAATAAGTAGAAATCCACTAAAAGTTTTGTTTGGTTATCTTGCAATCCCGAGATAATCGTCTCCATGCTCCAAATCCATTTTAAAGCCATTTTTAAGGCATTTCGCGCATACATGAAATGAACACATTTTTCTCCAAAACTATAACAGATGCAAGCTTGTCCTGTTTGGTGGAGATGATATTTAATAAAATAAGTAGAAATCCACTAAAAGTTTTGTTTGGTTATCTTGCAATCCCGAGATAATCGTCTCCATGCTCCAAATCCATTTTAAAGCCATTTTTAAGGCATTTCGCGCATACATGAAATGAACACATTTTTCTCCAAAACTATAACAGATGCAAGCTTGTCCTGTTTGGTGGAGATGATATTTAATAAAATAAGTAGAAATCCACTAAAAGTTTTGTTTGGTTATCTTGCAATCCCGAGATAATCGTCTCCATGCTCCAAATCCATTTTAAAGCCATTTTTAAGGCATTTCGCGCATACATGAAATGAACACATTTTTCTCCAAAACTATAACAGATGCAAGCTTGTCCTGTTTGGTGGAGATGATATTTAATAAAATAAGTAGAAATCCACTAAAAGTTTTGTTTGGTTATCTTGCAATCCCGAGATAATCGTCTCCATGCTCCAAATCCATTTTAAAGCCATTTTTAAGGCATTTCGCGCATACATGAAATGAACACATTTTTCTCCAAAACTATAACAGATGCAAGCTTGTCCTGTTTGGTGGAGATGATATTTAATAAAATAAGTAGAAATCCACTAAAAGTTTTGTTTGGTTATCTTGCAATCCCGAGATAATCGTCTCCATGCTCCAAATCCATTTTAAAGCCATTTTTAAGGCATTTCGCGCATACATGAAATGAACACATTTTTCTCCAAAACTATAACAGATGCAAGCTTGTCCTGTTTGGTGGAGATGATATTTAATAAAATAAGTAGAAATCCACTAAAAGTTTTGTTTGGTTATCTTGCAATCCCGAGATAATCGTCTCCATGCTCCAAATCCATTTTAAAGCCATTTTTAAGGCATTTCGCGCATACATGAAATGAACACATTTTTCTCCAAAACTATAACAGATGCAAGCTTGTCCTGTTTGGTGGAGATGATATTTAATAAAATAAGTAGAAATCCACTAAAAGTTTTGTTTGGTTATCTTGCAATCCCGAGATAATCGTCTCCATGCTCCAAATCCATTTTAAAGCCATTTTTAAGGCATTTCGCGCATACATGAAATGAACACATTTTTCTCCAAAACTATAACAGATGCAAGCTTGTCCTGTTTGGTGGAGATGATATTTAATAAAATAAGTAGAAATCCACTAAAAGTTTTGTTTGGTTATCTTGCAATCCCGAGATAATCGTCTCCATGCTCCAAATCCATTTTAAAGCCATTTTTAAGGCATTTCGCGCATACATGAAATGAACACATTTTTCTCCAAAACTATAACAGATGCAAGCTTGTCCTGTTTGGTGGAGATGATATTTAATAAAATAAGTAGAAATCCACTAAAAGTTTTGTTTGGTTATCTTGCAATCCCGAGATAATCGTCTCCATGCTCCAAATCCATTTTAAAGCCATTTTTAAGGCATTTCGCGCATACATGAAATGAACACATTTTTCTCCAAAACTATAACAGATGCAAGCTTGTCCTGTTTGGTGGAGATGATATTTAATAAAATAAGTAGAAATCCACTAAAAGTTTTGTTTGGTTATCTTGCAATCCCGAGATAATCGTCTCCATGCTCCAAATCCATTTTAAAGCCATTTTTAAGGCATTTCGCGCATACATGAAATGAACACATTTTTCTCCAAAACTATAACAGATGCAAGCTTGTCCTGTTTGGTGGAGATGATATTTAATAAAATAAGTAGAAATCCACTAAAAGTTTTGTTTGGTTATCTTGCAATCCCGAGATAATCGTCTCCATGCTCCAAATCCATTTTAAAGCCATTTTTAAGGCATTTCGCGCATACATGAAATGAACACATTTTTCTCCAAAACTATAACAGATGCAAGCTTGTCCTGTTTGGTGGAGATGATATTTAATAAAATAAGTAGAAATCCACTAAAAGTTTTGTTTGGTTATCTTGCAATCCCGAGATAATCGTCTCCATGCTCCAAATCCATTTTAAAGCCATTTTTAAGGCATTTCGCGCATACATGAAATGAACACATTTTTCTCCAAAACTATAACAGATGCAAGCTTGTCCTGTTTGGTGGAGATGATATTTAATAAAATAAGTAGAAATCCACTAAAAGTTTTGTTTGGTTATCTTGCAATCCCGAGATAATCGTCTCCATGCTCCAAATCCATTTTAAAGCCATTTTTAAGGCATTTCGCGCATACATGAAATGAACACATTTTTCTCCAAAACTATAACAGATGCAAGCTTGTCCTGTTTGGTGGAGATGATATTTAATAAAATAAGTAGAAATCCACTAAAAGTTTTGTTTGGTTATCTTGCAATCCCGAGATAATCGTCTCCATGCTCCAAATCCATTTTAAAGCCATTTTTAAGGCATTTCGCGCATACATGAAATGAACACATTTTTCTCCAAAACTATAACAGATGCAAGCTTGTCCTGTTTGGTGGAGATGATATTTAATAAAATAAGTAGAAATCCACTAAAAGTTTTGTTTGGTTATCTTGCAATCCCGAGATAATCGTCTCCATGCTCCAAATCCATTTTAAAGCCATTTTTAAGGCATTTCGCGCATACATGAAATGAACACATTTTTCTCCAAAACTATAACAGATGCAAGCTTGTCCTGTTTGGTGGAGATGATATTTAATAAAATAAGTAGAAATCCACTAAAAGTTTTGTTTGGTTATCTTGCAATCCCGAGATAATCGTCTCCATGCTCCAAATCCATTTTAAAGCCATTTTTAAGGCATTTCGCGCATACATGAAATGAACACATTTTTCTCCAAAACTATAACAGATGCAAGCTTGTCCTGTTTGGTGGAGATGATATTTAATAAAATAAGTAGAAATCCACTAAAAGTTTTGTTTGGTTATCTTGCAATCCCGAGATAATCGTCTCCATGCTCCAAATCCATTTTAAAGCCATTTTTAAGGCATTTCGCGCATACATGAAATGAACACATTTTTCTCCAAAACTATAACAGATGCAAGCTTGTCCTGTTTGGTGGAGATGATATTTAATAAAATAAGTAGAAATCCACTAAAAGTTTTGTTTGGTTATCTTGCAATCCCGAGATAATCGTCTCCATGCTCCAAATCCATTTTAAAGCCATTTTTAAGGCATTTCGCGCATACATGAAATGAACACATTTTTCTCCAAAACTATAACAGATGCAAGCTTGTCCTGTTTGGTGGAGATGATATTTAATAAAATAAGTAGAAATCCACTAAAAGTTTTGTTTGGTTATCTTGCAATCCCGAGATAATCGTCTCCATGCTCCAAATCCATTTTAAAGCCATTTTTAAGGCATTTCGCGCATACATGAAATGAACACATTTTTCTCCAAAACTATAACAGATGCAAGCTTGTCCTGTTTGGTGGAGATGATATTTAATAAAATAAGTAGAAATCCACTAAAAGTTTTGTTTGGTTATCTTGCAATCCCGAGATAATCGTCTCCATGCTCCAAATCCATTTTAAAGCCATTTTTAAGGCATTTCGCGCATACATGAAATGAACACATTTTTCTCCAAAACTATAACAGATGCAAGCTTGTCCTGTTTGGTGGAGATGATATTTAATAAAATAAGTAGAAATCCACTAAAAGTTTTGTTTGGTTATCTTGCAATCCCGAGATAATCGTCTCCATGCTCCAAATCCATTTTAAAGCCATTTTTAAGGCATTTCGCGCATACATGAAATGAACACATTTTTCTCCAAAACTATAACAGATGCAAGCTTGTCCTGTTTGGTGGAGATGATATTTAATAAAATAAGTAGAAATCCACTAAAAGTTTTGTTTGGTTATCTTGCAATCCCGAGATAATCGTCTCCATGCTCCAAATCCATTTTAAAGCCATTTTTAAGGCATTTCGCGCATACATGAAATGAACACATTTTTCTCCAAAACTATAACAGATGCAAGCTTGTCCTGTTTGGTGGAGATGATATTTAATAAAATAAGTAGAAATCCACTAAAAGTTTTGTTTGGTTATCTTGCAATCCCGAGATAATCGTCTCCATGCTCCAAATCCATTTTAAAGCCATTTTTAAGGCATTTCGCGCATACATGAAATGAACACATTTTTCTCCAAAACTATAACAGATGCAAGCTTGTCCTGTTTGGTGGAGATGATATTTAATAAAATAAGTAGAAATCCACTAAAAGTTTTGTTTGGTTATCTTGCAATCCCGAGATAATCGTCTCCATGCTCCAAATCCATTTTAAAGCCATTTTTAAGGCATTTCGCGCATACATGAAATGAACACATTTTTCTCCAAAACTATAACAGATGCAAGCTTGTCCTGTTTGGTGGAGATGATATTTAATAAAATAAGTAGAAATCCACTAAAAGTTTTGTTTGGTTATCTTGCAATCCCGAGATAATCGTCTCCATGCTCCAAATCCATTTTAAAGCCATTTTTACAGGCATTTCGCGCATACATGAAATGAACACATTTTTCTCCAAAACTATAACAGATGCAAGCTTGTCCTGTTTGGTGGAGATGATATTTAATAAAATAAGTAGAAATCCACTAAAAGTTTTGTTTGGTTATCTTGCAATCCCGAGATAATCGTCTCCATGCTCCAAATCCATTTTAAAGCCATTTTTAAGGCATTTCGCGCATACATGAAATGAACACATTTTTCTCCAAAACTATAACAGATGCAAGCTTGTCCTGTTTGGTGGAGATGATATTTAATAAAATAAGTAGAAATCCACTAAAAGTTTTGTTTGGTTATCTTGCAATCCCGAGATAA
This sequence comes from Anomaloglossus baeobatrachus, assembly GCF_048569485.1. Taxonomy (NCBI): domain Eukaryota; kingdom Metazoa; phylum Chordata; class Amphibia; order Anura; family Aromobatidae; genus Anomaloglossus; species Anomaloglossus baeobatrachus. Next base: position 35,013 of record NW_027442643.1, on the reverse strand, counting down.
TCGTCTCCATGCTCCAAATCCATTTTAAAGCCATTTTTAAGGCATTTCGCGCATACATGAAATGAACACATTTTTCTCCAAAACTATAACAGATGCAAGCTTGTCCTGTTTGGTGGAGATGATATTTAATAAAATAAGTAGAAATCCACTAAAAGTTTTGTTTGGTTATCTTGCAATCCCGAGATAATCGTCTCCATGCTCCAAATCCATTTTAAAGCCATTTTTAAGGCATTTCGCGCATACATGAAATGAACACATTTTTCTCCAAAACTATAACAGATGCAAGCTTGTCCTGTTTGGTGGAGATGATATTTAATAAAATAAGTAGAAATCCACTAAAAGTTTTGTTTGGTTATCTTGCAATCCCGAGATAATCGTCTCCATGCTCCAAATCCATTTTAAAGCCATTTTTAAGGCATTTCGCGCATACATGAAATGAACACATTTTTCTCCAAAACTATAACAGATGCAAGCTTGTCCTGTTTGGTGGAGATGATATTTAATAAAATAAGTAGAAATCCACTAAAAGTTTTGTTTGGTTATCTTGCAATCCCGAGATAATCGTCTCCATGCTCCAAATCCATTTTAAAGCCATTTTTAAGGCATTTCGCGCATACATGAAATGAACACATTTTTCTCCAAAACTATAACAGATGCAAGCTTGTCCTGTTTGGTGGAGATGATATTTAATAAAATAAGTAGAAATCCACTAAAAGTTTTGTTTGGTTATCTTGCAATCCCGAGATAATCGTCTCCATGCTCCAAATCCATTTTAAAGCCATTTTTAAGGCATTTCGCGCATACATGAAATGAACACATTTTTCTCCAAAACTATAACAGATGCAAGCTTGTCCTGTTTGGTGGAGATGATATTTAATAAAATAAGTAGAAATCCACTAAAAGTTTTGTTTGGTTATCTTGCAATCCCGAGATAATCGTCTCCATGCTCCAAATCCATTTTAAAGCCATTTTTAAGGCATTTCGCGCATACATGAAATGAACACATTTTTCTCCAAAACTATAACAGATGCAAGCTTGTCCTGTTTGGTGGAGATGATATTTAATAAAATAAGTAGAAATCCACTAAAAGTTTTGTTTGGTTATCTTGCAATCCCGAGATAATCGTCTCCATGCTCCAAATCCATTTTAAAGCCATTTTTAAGGCATTTCGCGCATACATGAAATGAACACATTTTTCTCCAAAACTATAACAGATGCAAGCTTGTCCTGTTTGGTGGAGATGATATTTAATAAAATAAGTAGAAATCCACTAAAAGTTTTGTTTGGTTATCTTGCAATCCCGAGATAATCGTCTCCATGCTCCAAATCCATTTTAAAGCCATTTTTAAGGCATTTCGCGCATACATGAAATGAACACATTTTTCTCCAAAACTATAACAGATGCAAGCTTGTCCTGTTTGGTGGAGATGATATTTAATAAAATAAGTAGAAATCCACTAAAAGTTTTGTTTGGTTATCTTGCAATCCCGAGATAATCGTCTCCATGCTCCAAATCCATTTTAAAGCCATTTTTAAGGCATTTCGCGCATACATGAAATGAACACATTTTTCTCCAAAACTATAACAGATGCAAGCTTGTCCTGTTTGGTGGAGATGATATTTAATAAAATAAGTAGAAATCCACTAAAAGTTTTGTTTGGTTATCTTGCAATCCCGAGATAATCGTCTCCATGCTCCAAATCCATTTTAAAGCCATTTTTAAGGCATTTCGCGCATACATGAAATGAACACATTTTTCTCCAAAACTATAACAGATGCAAGCTTGTCCTGTTTGGTGGAGATGATATTTAATAAAATAAGTAGAAATCCACTAAAAGTTTTGTTTGGTTATCTTGCAATCCCGAGATAATCGTCTCCATGCTCCAAATCCATTTTAAAGCCATTTTTAAGGCATTTCGCGCATACATGAAATGAACACATTTTTCTCCAAAACTATAACAGATGCAAGCTTGTCCTGTTTGGTGGAGATGATATTTAATAAAATAAGTAGAAATCCACTAAAAGTTTTGTTTGGTTATCTTGCAATCCCGAGATAATCGTCTCCATGCTCCAAATCCATTTTAAAGCCATTTTTAAGGCATTTCGCGCATACATGAAATGAACACATTTTTCTCCAAAACTATAACAGATGCAAGCTTGTCCTGTTTGGTGGAGATGATATTTAATAAAATAAGTAGAAATCCACTAAAAGTTTTGTTTGGTTATCTTGCAATCCCGAGATAATCGTCTCCATGCTCCAAATCCATTTTAAAGCCATTTTTAAGGCATTTCGCGCATACATGAAATGAACACATTTTTCTCCAAAACTATAACAGATGCAAGCTTGTCCTGTTTGGTGGAGATGATATTTAATAAAATAAGTAGAAATCCACTAAAAGTTTTGTTTGGTTATCTTGCAATCCCGAGATAATCGTCTCCATGCTCCAAATCCATTTTAAAGCCATTTTTAAGGCATTTCGCGCATACATGAAATGAACACATTTTTCTCCAAAACTATAACAGATGCAAGCTTGTCCTGTTTGGTGGAGATGATATTTAATAAAATAAGTAGAAATCCACTAAAAGTTTTGTTTGGTTATCTTGCAATCCCGAGATAATCGTCTCCATGCTCCAAATCCATTTTAAAGCCATTTTTAAGGCATTTCGCGCATACATGAAATGAACACATTTTTCTCCAAAACTATAACAGATGCAAGCTTGTCCTGTTTGGTGGAGATGATATTTAATAAAATAAGTAGAAATCCACTAAAAGTTTTGTTTGGTTATCTTGCAATCCCGAGATAATCGTCTCCATGCTCCAAATCCATTTTAAAGCCATTTTTAAGGCATTTCGCGCATACATGAAATGAACACATTTTTCTCCAAAACTATAACAGATGCAAGCTTGTCCTGTTTGGTGGAGATGATATTTAATAAAATAAGTAGAAATCCACTAAAAGTTTTGTTTGGTTATCTTGCAATCCCGAGATAATCGTCTCCATGCTCCAAATCCATTTTAAAGCCATTTTTAAGGCATTTCGCGCATACATGAAATGAACACATTTTTCTCCAAAACTATAACAGATGCAAGCTTGTCCTGTTTGGTGGAGATGATATTTAATAAAATAAGTAGAAATCCACTAAAAGTTTTGTTTGGTTATCTTGCAATCCCGAGATAATCGTCTCCATGCTCCAAATCCATTTTAAAGCCATTTTTAAGGCATTTCGCGCATACATGAAATGAACACATTTTTCTCCAAAACTATAACAGATGCAAGCTTGTCCTGTTTGGTGGAGATGATATTTAATAAAATAAGTAGAAATCCACTAAAAGTTTTGTTTGGTTATCTTGCAATCCCGAGATAATCGTCTCCATGCTCCAAATCCATTTTAAAGCCATTTTTAAGGCATTTCGCGCATACATGAAATGAACACATTTTTCTCCAAAACTATAACAGATGCAAGCTTGTCCTGTTTGGTGGAGATGATATTTAATAAAATAAGTAGAAATCCACTAAAAGTTTTGTTTGGTTATCTTGCAATCCCGAGATAATCGTCTCCATGCTCCAAATCCATTTTAAAGCCATTTTTAAGGCATTTCGCGCATACATGAAATGAACACATTTTTCTCCAAAACTATAACAGATGCAAGCTTGTCCTGTTTGGTGGAGATGATATTTAATAAAATAAGTAGAAATCCACTAAAAGTTTTGTTTGGTTATCTTGCAATCCCGAGATAATCGTCTCCATGCTCCAAATCCATTTTAAAGCCATTTTTAAGGCATTTCGCGCATACATGAAATGAACACATTTTTCTCCAAAACTATAACAGATGCAAGCTTGTCCTGTTTGGTGGAGATGATATTTAATAAAATAAGTAGAAATCCACTAAAAGTTTTGTTTGGTTATCTTGCAATCCCGAGATAATCGTCTCCATGCTCCAAATCCATTTTAAAGCCATTTTTAAGGCATTTCGCGCATACATGAAATGAACACATTTTTCTCCAAAACTATAACAGATGCAAGCTTGTCCTGTTTGGTGGAGATGATATTTAATAAAATAAGTAGAAATCCACTAAAAGTTTTGTTTGGTTATCTTGCAATCCCGAGATAATCGTCTCCATGCTCCAAATCCATTTTAAAGCCATTTTTAAGGCATTTCGCGCATACATGAAATGAACACATTTTTCTCCAAAACTATAACAGATGCAAGCTTGTCCTGTTTGGTGGAGATGATATTTAATAAAATAAGTAGAAATCCACTAAAAGTTTTGTTTGGTTATCTTGCAATCCCGAGATAATCGTCTCCATGCTCCAAATCCATTTTAAAGCCATTTTTAAGGCATTTCGCGCATACATGAAATGAACACATTTTTCTCCAAAACTATAACAGATGCAAGCTTGTCCTGTTTGGTGGAGATGATATTTAATAAAATAAGTAGAAATCCACTAAAAGTTTTGTTTGGTTATCTTGCAATCCCGAGATAATCGTCTCCATGCTCCAAATCCATTTTAAAGCCATTTTTAAGGCATTTCGCGCATACATGAAATGAACACATTTTTCTCCAAAACTATAACAGATGCAAGCTTGTCCTGTTTGGTGGAGATGATATTTAATAAAATAAGTAGAAATCCACTAAAAGTTTTGTTTGGTTATCTTGCAATCCCGAGATAATCGTCTCCATGCTCCAAATCCATTTTAAAGCCATTTTTAAGGCATTTCGCGCATACATGAAATGAACACATTTTTCTCCAAAACTATAACAGATGCAAGCTTGTCCTGTTTGGTGGAGATGATATTTAATAAAATAAGTAGAAATCCACTAAAAGTTTTGTTTGGTTATCTTGCAATCCCGAGATAATCGTCTCCATGCTCCAAATCCATTTTAAAGCCATTTTTAAGGCATTTCGCGCATACATGAAATGAACACATTTTTCTCCAAAACTATAACAGATGCAAGCTTGTCCTGTTTGGTGGAGATGATATTTAATAAAATAAGTAGAAATCCACTAAAAGTTTTGTTTGGTTATCTTGCAATCCCGAGATAATCGTCTCCATGCTCCAAATCCATTTTAAAGCCATTTTTAAGGCATTTCGCGCATACATGAAATGAACACATTTTTCTCCAAAACTATAACAGATGCAAGCTTGTCCTGTTTGGTGGAGATGATATTTAATAAAATAAGTAGAAATCCACTAAAAGTTTTGTTTGGTTATCTTGCAATCCCGAGATAATCGTCTCCATGCTCCAAATCCATTTTAAAGCCATTTTTAAGGCATTTCGCGCATACATGAAATGAACACATTTTTCTCCAAAACTATAACAGATGCAAGCTTGTCCTGTTTGGTGGAGATGATATTTAATAAAATAAGTAGAAATCCACTAAAAGTTTTGTTTGGTTATCTTGCAATCCCGAGATAATCGTCTCCATGCTCCAAATCCATTTTAAAGCCATTTTTAAGGCATTTCGCGCATACATGAAATGAACACATTTTTCTCCAAAACTATAACAGATGCAAGCTTGTCCTGTTTGGTGGAGATGATATTTAATAAAATAAGTAGAAATCCACTAAAAGTTTTGTTTGGTTATCTTGCAATCCCGAGATAATCGTCTCCATGCTCCAAATCCATTTTAAAGCCATTTTTAAGGCATTTCGCGCATACATGAAATGAACACATTTTTCTCCAAAACTATAACAGATGCAAGCTTGTCCTGTTTGGTGGAGATGATATTTAATAAAATAAGTAGAAATCCACTAAAAGTTTTGTTTGGTTATCTTGCAATCCCGAGATAATCGTCTCCATGCTCCAAATCCATTTTAAAGCCATTTTTAAGGCATTTCGCGCATACATGAAATGAACACATTTTTCTCCAAAACTATAACAGATGCAAGCTTGTCCTGTTTGGTGGAGATGATATTTAATAAAATAAGTAGAAATCCACTAAAAGTTTTGTTTGGTTATCTTGCAATCCCGAGATAATCGTCTCCATGCTCCAAATCCATTTTAAAGCCATTTTTAAGGCATTTCGCGCATACATGAAATGAACACATTTTTCTCCAAAACTATAACAGATGCAAGCTTGTCCTGTTTGGTGGAGATGATATTTAATAAAATAAGTAGAAATCCACTAAAAGTTTTGTTTGGTTATCTTGCAATCCCGAGATAATCGTCTCCATGCTCCAAATCCATTTTAAAGCCATTTTTAAGGCATTTCGCGCATACATGAAATGAACACATTTTTCTCCAAAACTATAACAGATGCAAGCTTGTCCTGTTTGGTGGAGATGATATTTAATAAAATAAGTAGAAATCCACTAAAAGTTTTGTTTGGTTATCTTGCAATCCCGAGATAATCGTCTCCATGCTCCAAATCCATTTTAAAGCCATTTTTAAGGCATTTCGCGCATACATGAAATGAACACATTTTTCTCCAAAACTATAACAGATGCAAGCTTGTCCTGTTTGGTGGAGATGATATTTAATAAAATAAGTAGAAATCCACTAAAAGTTTTGTTTGGTTATCTTGCAATCCCGAGATAATCGTCTCCATGCTCCAAATCCATTTTAAAGCCATTTTTAAGGCATTTCGCGCATACATGAAATGAACACATTTTTCTCCAAAACTATAACAGATGCAAGCTTGTCCTGTTTGGTGGAGATGATATTTAATAAAATAAGTAGAAATCCACTAAAAGTTTTGTTTGGTTATCTTGCAATCCCGAGATAATCGTCTCCATGCTCCAAATCCATTTTAAAGCCATTTTTAAGGCATTTCGCGCATACATGAAATGAACACATTTTTCTCCAAAACTATAACAGATGCAAGCTTGTCCTGTTTGGTGGAGATGATATTTAATAAAATAAGTAGAAATCCACTAAAAGTTTTGTTTGGTTATCTTGCAATCCCGAGATAATCGTCTCCATGCTCCAAATCCATTTTAAAGCCATTTTTAAGGCATTTCGCGCATACATGAAATGAACACATTTTTCTCCAAAACTATAACAGATGCAAGCTTGTCCTGTTTGGTGGAGATGATATTTAATAAAATAAGTAGAAATCCACTAAAAGTTTTGTTTGGTTATCTTGCAATCCCGAGATAATCGTCTCCATGCTCCAAATCCATTTTAAAGCCATTTTTAAGGCATTTCGCGCATACATGAAATGAACACATTTTTCTCCAAAACTATAACAGATGCAAGCTTGTCCTGTTTGGTGGAGATGATATTTAATAAAATAAGTAGAAATCCACTAAAAGTTTTGTTTGGTTATCTTGCAATCCCGAGATAATCGTCTCCATGCTCCAAATCCATTTTAAAGCCATTTTTAAGGCATTTCGCGCATACATGAAATGAACACATTTTTCTCCAAAACTATAACAGATGCAAGCTTGTCCTGTTTGGTGGAGATGATATTTAATAAAATAAGTAGAAATCCACTAAAAGTTTTGTTTGGTTATCTTGCAATCCCGAGATAATCGTCTCCATGCTCCAAATCCATTTTAAAGCCATTTTTAAGGCATTTCGCGCATACATGAAATGAACACATTTTTCTCCAAAACTATAACAGATGCAAGCTTGTCCTGTTTGGTGGAGATGATATTTAATAAAATAAGTAGAAATCCACTAAAAGTTTTGTTTGGTTATCTTGCAATCCCGAGATAATCGTCTCCATGCTCCAAATCCATTTTAAAGCCATTTTTAAGGCATTTCGCGCATACATGAAATGAACACATTTTTCTCCAAAACTATAACAGATGCAAGCTTGTCCTGTTTGGTGGAGATGATATTTAATAAAATAAGTAGAAATCCACTAAAAGTTTTGTTTGGTTATCTTGCAATCCCGAGATAATCGTCTCCATGCTCCAAATCCATTTTAAAGCCATTTTTAAGGCATTTCGCGCATACATGAAATGAACACATTTTTCTCCAAAACTATAACAGATGCAAGCTTGTCCTGTTTGGTGGAGATGATATTTAATAAAATAAGTAGAAATCCACTAAAAGTTTTGTTTGGTTATCTTGCAATCCCGAGATAATCGTCTCCATGCTCCAAATCCATTTTAAAGCCATTTTTAAGGCATTTCGCGCATACATGAAATGAACACATTTTTCTCCAAAACTATAACAGATGCAAGCTTGTCCTGTTTGGTGGAGATGATATTTAATAAAATAAGTAGAAATCCACTAAAAGTTTTGTTTGGTTATCTTGCAATCCCGAGATAATCGTCTCCATGCTCCAAATCCATTTTAAAGCCATTTTTAAGGCATTTCGCGCATACATGAAATGAACACATTTTTCTCCAAAACTATAACAGATGCAAGCTTGTCCTGTTTGGTGGAGATGATATTTAATAAAATAAGTAGAAATCCACTAAAAGTTTTGTTTGGTTATCTTGCAATCCCGAGATAATCGTCTCCATGCTCCAAATCCATTTTAAAGCCATTTTTAAGGCATTTCGCGCATACATGAAATGAACACATTTTTCTCCAAAACTATAACAGATGCAAGCTTGTCCTGTTTGGTGGAGATGATATTTAATAAAATAAGTAGAAATCCACTAAAAGTTTTGTTTGGTTATCTTGCAATCCCGAGATAATCGTCTCCATGCTCCAAATCCATTTTAAAGCCATTTTTAAGGCATTTCGCGCATACATGAAATGAACACATTTTTCTCCAAAACTATAACAGATGCAAGCTTGTCCTGTTTGGTGGAGATGATATTTAATAAAATAAGTAGAAATCCACTAAAAGTTTTGTTTGGTTATCTTGCAATCCCGAGATAATCGTCTCCATGCTCCAAATCCATTTTAAAGCCATTTTTAAGGCATTTCGCGCATACATGAAATGAACACATTTTTCTCCAAAACTATAACAGATGCAAGCTTGTCCTGTTTGGTGGAGATGATATTTAATAAAATAAGTAGAAATCCACTAAAAGTTTTGTTTGGTTATCTTGCAATCCCGAGATAATCGTCTCCATGCTCCAAATCCATTTTAAAGCCATTTTTAAGGCATTTCGCGCATACATGAAATGAACACATTTTTCTCCAAAACTATAACAGATGCAAGCTTGTCCTGTTTGGTGGAGATGATATTTAATAAAATAAGTAGAAATCCACTAAAAGTTTTGTTTGGTTATCTTGCAATCCCGAGATAATCGTCTCCATGCTCCAAATCCATTTTAAAGCCATTTTTAAGGCATTTCGCGCATACATGAAATGAACACATTTTTCTCCAAAACTATAACAGATGCAAGCTTGTCCTGTTTGGTGGAGATGATATTTAATAAAATAAGTAGAAATCCACTAAAAGTTTTGTTTGGTTATCTTGCAATCCCGAGATAATCGTCTCCATGCTCCAAATCCATTTTAAAGCCATTTTTAAGGCATTTCGCGCATACATGAAATGAACACATTTTTCTCCAAAACTATAACAGATGCAAGCTTGTCCTGTTTGGTGGAGATGATATTTAATAAAATAAGTAGAAATCCACTAAAAGTTTTGTTTGGTTATCTTGCAATCCCGAGATAATCGTCTCCATGCTCCAAATCCATTTTAAAGCCATTTTTAAGGCATTTCGCGCATACATGAAATGAACACATTTTTCTCCAAAACTATAACAGATGCAAGCTTGTCCTGTTTGGTGGAGATGATATTTAATAAAATAAGTAGAAATCCACTAAAAGTTTTGTTTGGTTATCTTGCAATCCCGAGATAATCGTCTCCATGCTCCAAATCCATTTTAAAGCCATTTTTAAGGCATTTCGCGCATACATGAAATGAACACATTTTTCTCCAAAACTATAACAGATGCAAGCTTGTCCTGTTTGGTGGAGATGATATTTAATAAAATAAGTAGAAATCCACTAAAAGTTTTGTTTGGTTATCTTGCAATCCCGAGATAATCGTCTCCATGCTCCAAATCCATTTTAAAGCCATTTTTAAGGCATTTCGCGCATACATGAAATGAACACATTTTTCTCCAAAACTATAACAGATGCAAGCTTGTCCTGTTTGGTGGAGATGATATTTAATAAAATAAGTAGAAATCCACTAAAAGTTTTGTTTGGTTATCTTGCAATCCCGAGATAATCGTCTCCATGCTCCAAATCCATTTTAAAGCCATTTTTAAGGCATTTCGCGCATACATGAAATGAACACATTTTTCTCCAAAACTATAACAGATGCAAGCTTGTCCTGTTTGGTGGAGATGATATTTAATAAAATAAGTAGAAATCCACTAAAAGTTTTGTTTGGTTATCTTGCAATCCCGAGATAATCGTCTCCATGCTCCAAATCCATTTTAAAGCCATTTTTAAGGCATTTCGCGCATACATGAAATGAACACATTTTTCTCCAAAACTATAACAGATGCAAGCTTGTCCTGTTTGGTGGAGATGATATTTAATAAAATAAGTAGAAATCCACTAAAAGTTTTGTTTGGTTATCTTGCAATCCCGAGATAATCGTCTCCATGCTCCAAATCCATTTTAAAGCCATTTTTAAGGCATTTCGCGCATACATGAAATGAACACATTTTTCTCCAAAACTATAACAGATGCAAGCTTGTCCTGTTTGGTGGAGATGATATTTAATAAAATAAGTAGAAATCCACTAAAAGTTTTGTTTGGTTATCTTGCAATCCCGAGATAATCGTCTCCATGCTCCAAATCCATTTTAAAGCCATTTTTAAGGCATTTCGCGCATACATGAAATGAACACATTTTTCTCCAAAACTATAACAGATGCAAGCTTGTCCTGTTTGGTGGAGATGATATTTAATAAAATAAGTAGAAATCCACTAAAAGTTTTGTTTGGTTATCTTGCAATCCCGAGATAATCGTCTCCATGCTCCAAATCCATTTTTTAAAGCCATTTTTAAGGCATTTCGCGCATACATGAAATGAACACATTTTTCTCCAAAACTATAACAGATGCAAGCTTGTCCTGTTTGGTGGAGATGATATTTAATAAAATAAGTAGAAATCCACTAAAAGTTTTGTTTGGTTATCTTGCAATCCCGAGATAATCGTCTCCATGCTCCAAATCCATTTTAAAGCCATTTTTAAGGCATTTCGCGCATACATGAAATGAACACATTTTTCTCCAAAACTATAACAGATGCAAGCTTGTCCTGTTTGGTGGAGATGATATTTAATAAAATAAGTAGAAATCCACTAAAAGTTTTGTTTGGTTATCTTGCAATCCCGAGATAATCGTCTCCATGCTCCAAATCCATTTTAAAGCCATTTTTAAGGCATTTCGCGCATACATGAAATGAACACATTTTTCTCCAAAACTATAACAGATGCAAGCTTGTCCTGTTTGGTGGAGATGATATTTAATAAAATAAGTAGAAATCCACTAAAAGTTTTGTTTGGTTATCTTGCAATCCCGAGATAATCGTCTCCATGCTCCAAATCCATTTTAAAGCCATTTTTAAGGCATTTCGCGCATACATGAAATGAACACATTTTTCTCCAAAACTATAACAGATGCAAGCTTGTCCTGTTTGGTGGAGATGATATTTAATAAAATAAGTAGAAATCCACTAAAAGTTTTGTTTGGTTATCTTGCAATCCCGAGATAATCGTCTCCATGCTCCAAATCCATTTTAAAGCCATTTTTAAGGCATTTCGCGCATACATGAAATGAACACATTTTTCTCCAAAACTATAACAGATGCAAGCTTGTCCTGTTTGGTGGAGATGATATTTAATAAAATAAGTAGAAATCCACTAAAAGTTTTGTTTGGTTATCTTGCAATCCCGAGATAATCGTCTCCATGCTCCAAATCCATTTTAAAGCCATTTTTAAGGCATTTCGCGCATACATGAAATGAACACATTTTTCTCCAAAACTATAACAGATGCAAGCTTGTCCTGTTTGGTGGAGATGATATTTAATAAAATAAGTAGAAATCCACTAAAAGTTTTGTTTGGTTATCTTGCAATCCCGAGATAATCGTCTCCATGCTCCAAATCCATTTTAAAGCCATTTTTAAGGCATTTCGCGCATACATGAAATGAACACATTTTTCTCCAAAACTATAACAGATGCAAGCTTGTCCTGTTTGGTGGAGATGATATTTAATAAAATAAGTAGAAATCCACTAAAAGTTTTGTTTGGTTATCTTGCAATCCCGAGATAATCGTCTCCATGCTCCAAATCCATTTTAAAGCCATTTTTAAGGCATTTCGCGCATACATGAAATGAACACATTTTTCTCCAAAACTATAACAGATGCAAGCTTGTCCTGTTTGGTGGAGATGATATTTAATAAAATAAGTAGAAATCCACTAAAAGTTTTGTTTGGTTATCTTGCAATCCCGAGATAATCGTCTCCATGCTCCAAATCCATTTTAAAGCCATTTTTAAGGCATTTCGCGCATACATGAAATGAACACATTTTTCTCCAAAACTATAACAGATGCAAGCTTGTCCTGTTTGGTGGAGATGATATTTAATAAAATAAGTAGAAATCCACTAAAAGTTTTGTTTGGTTATCTTGCAATCCCGAGATAATCGTCTCCATGCTCCAAATCCATTTTAAAGCCATTTTTAAGGCATTTCGCGCATACATGAAATGAACACATTTTTCTCCAAAACTATAACAGATGCAAGCTTGTCCTGTTTGGTGGAGATGATATTTAATAAAATAAGTAGAAATCCACTAAAAGTTTTGTTTGGTTATCTTGCAATCCCGAGATAATCGTCTCCATGCTCCAAATCCATTTTAAAGCCATTTTTAAGGCATTTCGCGCATACATGAAATGAACACATTTTTCTCCAAAACTATAACAGATGCAAGCTTGTCCTGTTTGGTGGAGATGATATTTAATAAAATAAGTAGAAATCCACTAAAAGTTTTGTTTGGTTATCTTGCAATCCCGAGATAATCGTCTCCATGCTCCAAATCCATTTTAAAGCCATTTTTAAGGCATTTCGCGCATACATGAAATGAACACATTTTTCTCCAAAACTATAACAGATGCAAGCTTGTCCTGTTTGGTGGAGATGATATTTAATAAAATAAGTAGAAATCCACTAAAAGTTTTGTTTGGTTATCTTGCAATCCCGAGATAATCGTCTCCATGCTCCAAATCCATTTTAAAGCCATTTTTAAGGCATTTCGCGCATACATGAAATGAACACATTTTTCTCCAAAACTATAACAGATGCAAGCTTGTCCTGTTTGGTGGAGATGATATTTAATAAAATAAGTAGAAATCCACTAAAAGTTTTGTTTGGTTATCTTGCAATCCCGAGATAATCGTCTCCATGCTCCAAATCCATTTTAAAGCCATTTTTAAGGCATTTCGCGCATACATGAAATGAACACATTTTTCTCCAAAACTATAACAGATGCAAGCTTGTCCTGTTTGGTGGAGATGATATTTAATAAAATAAGTAGAAATCCACTAAAAGTTTTGTTTGGTTATCTTGCAATCCCGAGATAATCGTCTCCATGCTCCAAATCCATTTTAAAGCCATTTTTAAGGCATTTCGCGCATACATGAAATGAACACATTTTTCTCCAAAACTATAACAGATGCAAGCTTGTCCTGTTTGGTGGAGATGATATTTAATAAAATAAGTAGAAATCCACTAAAAGTTTTGTTTGGTTATCTTGCAATCCCGAGATAATCGTCTCCATGCTCCAAATCCATTTTAAAGCCATTTTTAAGGCATTTCGCGCATACATGAAATGAACACATTTTTCTCCAAAACTATAACAGATGCAAGCTTGTCCTGTTTGGTGGAGATGATATTTAATAAAATAAGTAGAAATCCACTAAAAGTTTTGTTTGGTTATCTTGCAATCCCGAGATAATCGTCTCCATGCTCCAAATCCATTTTAAAGCCATTTTTAAGGCATTTCGCGCATACATGAAATGAACACATTTTTCTCCAAAACTATAACAGATGCAAGCTTGTCCTGTTTGGTGGAGATGATATTTAATAAAATAAGTAGAAATCCACTAAAAGTTTTGTTTGGTTATCTTGCAATCCCGAGATAATCGTCTCCATGCTCCAAATCCATTTTAAAGCCATTTTTAAGGCATTTCGCGCATACATGAAATGAACACATTTTTCTCCAAAACTATAACAGATGCAAGCTTGTCCTGTTTGGTGGAGATGATATTTAATAAAATAAGTAGAAATCCACTAAAAGTTTTGTTTGGTTATCTTGCAATCCCGAGATAATCGTCTCCATGCTCCAAATCCATTTTAAAGCCATTTTTAAGGCATTTCGCGCATACATGAAATGAACACATTTTTCTCCAAAACTATAACAGATGCAAGCTTGTCCTGTTTGGTGGAGATGATATTTAATAAAATAAGTAGAAATCCACTAAAAGTTTTGTTTGGTTATCTTGCAATCCCGAGATAATCGTCTCCATGCTCCAAATCCATTTTAAAGCCATTTTTAAGGCATTTCGCGCATACATGAAATGAACACATTTTTCTCCAAAACTATAACAGATGCAAGCTTGTCCTGTTTGGTGGAGATGATATTTAATAAAATAAGTAGAAATCCACTAAAAGTTTTGTTTGGTTATCTTGCAATCCCGAGATAATCGTCTCCATGCTCCAAATCCATTTTAAAGCCATTTTTAAGGCATTTCGCGCATACATGAAATGAACACATTTTTCTCCAAAACTATAACAGATGCAAGCTTGTCCTGTTTGGTGGAGATGATATTTAATAAAATAAGTAGAAATCCACTAAAAGTTTTGTTTGGTTATCTTGCAATCCCGAGATAATCGTCTCCATGCTCCAAATCCATTTTAAAGCCATTTTTAAGGCATTTCGCGCATACATGAAATGAACACATTTTTCTCCAAAACTATAACAGATGCAAGCTTGTCCTGTTTGGTGGAGATGATATTTAATAAAATAAGTAGAAATCCACTAAAAGTTTTGTTTGGTTATCTTGCAATCCCGAGATAATCGTCTCCATGCTCCAAATCCATTTTAAAGCCATTTTTAAGGCATTTCGCGCATACATGAAATGAACACATTTTTCTCCAAAACTATAACAGATGCAAGCTTGTCCTGTTTGGTGGAGATGATATTTAATAAAATAAGTAGAAATCCACTAAAAGTTTTGTTTGGTTATCTTGCAATCCCGAGATAATCGTCTCCATGCTCCAAATCCATTTTAAAGCCATTTTTAAGGCATTTCGCGCATACATGAAATGAACACATTTTTCTCCAAAACTATAACAGATGCAAGCTTGTCCTGTTTGGTGGAGATGATATTTAATAAAATAAGTAGAAATCCACTAAAAGTTTTGTTTGGTTATCTTGCAATCCCGAGATAATCGTCTCCATGCTCCAAATCCATTTTAAAGCCATTTTTAAGGCATTTCGCGCATACATGAAATGAACACATTTTTCTCCAAAACTATAACAGATGCAAGCTTGTCCTGTTTGGTGGAGATGATATTTAATAAAATAAGTAGAAATCCACTAAAAGTTTTGTTTGGTTATCTTGCAATCCCGAGATAATCGTCTCCATGCTCCAAATCCATTTTAAAGCCATTTTTAAGGCATTTCGCGCATACATGAAATGAACACATTTTTCTCCAAAACTATAACAGATGCAAGCTTGTCCTGTTTGGTGGAGATGATATTTAATAAAATAAGTAGAAATCCACTAAAAGTTTTGTTTGGTTATCTTGCAATCCCGAGATAATCGTCTCCATGCTCCAAATCCATTTTAAAGCCATTTTTAAGGCATTTCGCGCATACATGAAATGAACACATTTTTCTCCAAAACTATAACAGATGCAAGCTTGTCCTGTTTGGTGGAGATGATATTTAATAAAATAAGTAGAAATCCACTAAAAGTTTTGTTTGGTTATCTTGCAATCCCGAGATAATCGTCTCCATGCTCCAAATCCATTTTAAAGCCATTTTTAAGGCATTTCGCGCATACATGAAATGAACACATTTTTCTCCAAAACTATAACAGATGCAAGCTTGTCCTGTTTGGTGGAGATGATATTTAATAAAATAAGTAGAAATCCACTAAAAGTTTTGTTTGGTTATCTTGCAATCCCGAGATAATCGTCTCCATGCTCCAAATCCATTTTAAAGCCATTTTTAAGGCATTTCGCGCATACATGAAATGAACACATTTTTCTCCAAAACTATAACAGATGCAAGCTTGTCCTGTTTGGTGGAGATGATATTTAATAAAATAAGTAGAAATCCACTAAAAGTTTTGTTTGGTTATCTTGCAATCCCGAGATAATCGTCTCCATGCTCCAAATCCATTTTAAAGCCATTTTTAAGGCATTTCGCGCATACATGAAATGAACACATTTTTCTCCAAAACTATAACAGATGCAAGCTTGTCCTGTTTGGTGGAGATGATATTTAATAAAATAAGTAGAAATCCACTAAAAGTTTTGTTTGGTTATCTTGCAATCCCGAGATAATCGTCTCCATGCTCCAAATCCATTTTAAAGCCATTTTTAAGGCATTTCGCGCATACATGAAATGAACACATTTTTCTCCAAAACTATAACAGATGCAAGCTTGTCCTGTTTGGTGGAGATGATATTTAATAAAATAAGTAGAAATCCACTAAAAGTTTTGTTTGGTTATCTTGCAATCCCGAGATAATCGTCTCCATGCTCCAAATCCATTTTAAAGCCATTTTTAAGGCATTTCGCGCATACATGAAATGAACACATTTTTCTCCAAAACTATAACAGATGCAAGCTTGTCCTGTTTGGTGGAGATGATATTTAATAAAATAAGTAGAAATCCACTAAAAGTTTTGTTTGGTTATCTTGCAATCCCGAGATAATCGTCTCCATGCTCCAAATCCATTTTAAAGCCATTTTTAAGGCATTTCGCGCATACATGAAATGAACACATTTTTCTCCAAAACTATAACAGATGCAAGCTTGTCCTGTTTGGTGGAGATGATATTTAATAAAATAAGTAGAAATCCACTAAAAGTTTTGTTTGGTTATCTTGCAATCCCGAGATAATCGTCTCCATGCTCCAAATCCATTTTAAAGCCATTTTTAAGGCATTTCGCGCATACATGAAATGAACACATTTTTCTCCAAAACTATAACAGATGCAAGCTTGTCCTGTTTGGTGGAGATGATATTTAATAAAATAAGTAGAAATCCACTAAAAGTTTTGTTTGGTTATCTTGCAATCCCGAGATAATCGTCTCCATGCTCCAAATCCATTTTAAAGCCATTTTTAAGGCATTTCGCGCATACATGAAATGAACACATTTTTCTCCAAAACTATAACAGATGCAAGCTTGTCCTGTTTGGTGGAGATGATATTTAATAAAATAAGTAGAAATCCACTAAAAGTTTTGTTTGGTTATCTTGCAATCCCGAGATAATCGTCTCCATGCTCCAAATCCATTTTAAAGCCATTTTTAAGGCATTTCGCGCATACATGAAATGAACACATTTTTCTCCAAAACTATAACAGATGCAAGCTTGTCCTGTTTGGTGGAGATGATATTTAATAAAATAAGTAGAAATCCACTAAAAGTTTTGTTTGGTTATCTTGCAATCCCGAGATAATCGTCTCCATGCTCCAAATCCATTTTAAAGCCATTTTTAAGGCATTTCGCGCATACATGAAATGAACACATTTTTCTCCAAAACTATAACAGATGCAAGCTTGTCCTGTTTGGTGGAGATGATATTTAATAAAATAAGTAGAAATCCACTAAAAGTTTTGTTTGGTTATCTTGCAATCCCGAGATAATCGTCTCCATGCTCCAAATCCATTTTAAAGCCATTTTTAAGGCATTTCGCGCATACATGAAATGAACACATTTTTCTCCAAAACTATAACAGATGCAAGCTTGTCCTGTTTGGTGGAGATGATATTTAATAAAATAAGTAGAAATCCACTAAAAGTTTTGTTTGGTTATCTTGCAATCCCGAGATAATCGTCTCCATGCTCCAAATCCATTTTAAAGCCATTTTTAAGGCATTTCGCGCATACATGAAATGAACACATTTTTCTCCAAAACTATAACAGATGCAAGCTTGTCCTGTTTGGTGGAGATGATATTTAATAAAATAAGTAGAAATCCACTAAAAGTTTTGTTTGGTTATCTTGCAATCCCGAGATAATCGTCTCCATGCTCCAAATCCATTTTAAAGCCATTTTTAAGGCATTTCGCGCATACATGAAATGAACACATTTTTCTCCAAAACTATAACAGATGCAAGCTTGTCCTGTTTGGTGGAGATGATATTTAATAAAATAAGTAGAAATCCACTAAAAGTTTTGTTTGGTTATCTTGCAATCCCGAGATAATCGTCTCCATGCTCCAAATCCATTTTAAAGCCATTTTTAAGGCATTTCGCGCATACATGAAATGAACACATTTTTCTCCAAAACTATAACAGATGCAAGCTTGTCCTGTTTGGTGGAGATGATATTTAATAAAATAAGTAGAAATCCACTAAAAGTTTTGTTTGGTTATCTTGCAATCCCGAGATAATCGTCTCCATGCTCCAAATCCATTTTAAAGCCATTTTTAAGGCATTTCGCGCATACATGAAATGAACACATTTTTCTCCAAAACTATAACAGATGCAAGCTTGTCCTGTTTGGTGGAGATGATATTTAATAAAATAAGTAGAAATCCACTAAAAGTTTTGTTTGGTTATCTTGCAATCCCGAGATAATCGTCTCCATGCTCCAAATCCATTTTAAAGCCATTTTTAAGGCATTTCGCGCATACATGAAATGAACACATTTTTCTCCAAAACTATAACAGATGCAAGCTTGTCCTGTTTGGTGGAGATGATATTTAATAAAATAAGTAGAAATCCACTAAAAGTTTTGTTTGGTTATCTTGCAATCCCGAGATAATCGTCTCCATGCTCCAAATCCATTTTAAAGCCATTTTTAAGGCATTTCGCGCATACATGAAATGAACACATTTTTCTCCAAAACTATAACAGATGCAAGCTTGTCCTGTTTGGTGGAGATGATATTTAATAAAATAAGTAGAAATCCACTAAAAGTTTTGTTTGGTTATCTTGCAATCCCGAGATAATCGTCTCCATGCTCCAAATCCATTTTAAAGCCATTTTTAAGGCATTTCGCGCATACATGAAATGAACACATTTTTCTCCAAAACTATAACAGATGCAAGCTTGTCCTGTTTGGTGGAGATGATATTTAATAAAATAAGTAGAAATCCACTAAAAGTTTTGTTTGGTTATCTTGCAATCCCGAGATAATCGTCTCCATGCTCCAAATCCATTTTAAAGCCATTTTTAAGGCATTTCGCGCATACATGAAATGAACACATTTTTCTCCAAAACTATAACAGATGCAAGCTTGTCCTGTTTGGTGGAGATGATATTTAATAAAATAAGTAGAAATCCACTAAAAGTTTTGTTTGGTTATCTTGCAATCCCGAGATAATCGTCTCCATGCTCCAAATCCATTTTAAAGCCATTTTTAAGGCATTTCGCGCATACATGAAATGAACACATTTTTCTCCAAAACTATAACAGATGCAAGCTTGTCCTGTTTGGTGGAGATGATATTTAATAAAATAAGTAGAAATCCACTAAAAGTTTTGTTTGGTTATCTTGCAATCCCGAGATAATCGTCTCCATGCTCCAAATCCATTTTAAAGCCATTTTTAAGGCATTTCGCGCATACATGAAATGAACACATTTTTCTCCAAAACTATAACAGATGCAAGCTTGTCCTGTTTGGTGGAGATGATATTTAATAAAATAAGTAGAAATCCACTAAAAGTTTTGTTTGGTTATCTTGCAATCCCGAGATAATCGTCTCCATGCTCCAAATCCATTTTAAAGCCATTTTTAAGGCATTTCGCGCATACATGAAATGAACACATTTTTCTCCAAAACTATAACAGATGCAAGCTTGTCCTGTTTGGTGGAGATGATATTTAATAAAATAAGTAGAAATCCACTAAAAGTTTTGTTTGGTTATCTTGCAATCCCGAGATAATCGTCTCCATGCTCCAAATCCATTTTAAAGCCATTTTTAAGGCATTTCGCGCATACATGAAATGAACACATTTTTCTCCAAAACTATAACAGATGCAAGCTTGTCCTGTTTGGTGGAGATGATATTTAATAAAATAAGTAGAAATCCACTAAAAGTTTTGTTTGGTTATCTTGCAATCCCGAGATAATCGTCTCCATGCTCCAAATCCATTTTAAAGCCATTTTTAAGGCATTTCGCGCATACATGAAATGAACACATTTTTCTCCAAAACTATAACAGATGCAAGCTTGTCCTGTTTGGTGGAGATGATATTTAATAAAATAAGTAGAAATCCACTAAAAGTTTTGTTTGGTTATCTTGCAATCCCGAGATAATCGTCTCCATGCTCCAAATCCATTTTAAAGCCATTTTTAAGGCATTTCGCGCATACATGAAATGAACACATTTTTCTCCAAAACTATAACAGATGCAAGCTTGTCCTGTTTGGTGGAGATGATATTTAATAAAATAAGTAGAAATCCACTAAAAGTTTTGTTTGGTTATCTTGCAATCCCGAGATAATCGTCTCCATGCTCCAAATCCATTTTAAAGCCATTTTTAAGGCATTTCGCGCATACATGAAATGAACACATTTTTCTCCAAAACTATAACAGATGCAAGCTTGTCCTGTTTGGTGGAGATGATATTTAATAAAATAAGTAGAAATCCACTAAAAGTTTTGTTTGGTTATCTTGCAATCCCGAGATAATCGTCTCCATGCTCCAAATCCATTTTAAAGCCATTTTTAAGGCATTTCGCGCATACATGAAATGAACACATTTTTCTCCAAAACTATAACAGATGCAAGCTTGTCCTGTTTGGTGGAGATGATATTTAATAAAATAAGTAGAAATCCACTAAAAGTTTTGTTTGGTTATCTTGCAATCCCGAGATAATCGTCTCCATGCTCCAAATCCATTTTAAAGCCATTTTTAAGGCATTTCGCGCATACATGAAATGAACACATTTTTCTCCAAAACTATAACAGATGCAAGCTTGTCCTGTTTGGTGGAGATGATATTTAATAAAATAAGTAGAAATCCACTAAAAGTTTTGTTTGGTTATCTTGCAATCCCGAGATAATCGTCTCCATGCTCCAAATCCATTTTAAAGCCATTTTTAAGGCATTTCGCGCATACATGAAATGAACACATTTTTCTCCAAAACTATAACAGATGCAAGCTTGTCCTGTTTGGTGGAGATGATATTTAATAAAATAAGTAGAAATCCACTAAAAGTTTTGTTTGGTTATCTTGCAATCCCGAGATAATCGTCTCCATGCTCCAAATCCATTTTAAAGCCATTTTTAAGGCATTTCGCGCATACATGAAATGAACACATTTTTCTCCAAAACTATAACAGATGCAAGCTTGTCCTGTTTGGTGGAGATGATATTTAATAAAATAAGTAGAAATCCACTAAAAGTTTTGTTTGGTTATCTTGCAATCCCGAGATAATCGTCTCCATGCTCCAAATCCATTTTAAAGCCATTTTTAAGGCATTTCGCGCATACATGAAATGAACACATTTTTCTCCAAAACTATAACAGATGCAAGCTTGTCCTGTTTGGTGGAGATGATATTTAATAAAATAAGTAGAAATCCACTAAAAGTTTTGTTTGGTTATCTTGCAATCCCGAGATAATCGTCTCCATGCTCCAAATCCATTTTAAAGCCATTTTTAAGGCATTTCGCGCATACATGAAATGAACACATTTTTCTCCAAAACTATAACAGATGCAAGCTTGTCCTGTTTGGTGGAGATGATATTTAATAAAATAAGTAGAAATCCACTAAAAGTTTTGTTTGGTTATCTTGCAATCCCGAGATAATCGTCTCCATGCTCCAAATCCATTTTAAAGCCATTTTTAAGGCATTTCGCGCATACATGAAATGAACACATTTTTCTCCAAAACTATAACAGATGCAAGCTTGTCCTGTTTGGTGGAGATGATATTTAATAAAATAAGTAGAAATCCACTAAAAGTTTTGTTTGGTTATCTTGCAATCCCGAGATAATCGTCTCCATGCTCCAAATCCATTTTAAAGCCATTTTTAAGGCATTTCGCGCATACATGAAATGAACACATTTTTCTCCAAAACTATAACAGATGCAAGCTTGTCCTGTTTGGTGGAGATGATATTTAATAAAATAAGTAGAAATCCACTAAAAGTTTTGTTTGGTTATCTTGCAATCCCGAGATAATCGTCTCCATGCTCCAAATCCATTTTAAAGCCATTTTTAAGGCATTTCGCGCATACATGAAATGAACACATTTTTCTCCAAAACTATAACAGATGCAAGCTTGTCCTGTTTGGTGGAGATGATATTTAATAAAATAAGTAGAAATCCACTAAAAGTTTTGTTTGGTTATCTTGCAATCCCGAGATAATCGTCTCCATGCTCCAAATCCATTTTAAAGCCATTTTTAAGGCATTTCGCGCATACATGAAATGAACACATTTTTCTCCAAAACTATAACAGATGCAAGCTTGTCCTGTTTGGTGGAGATGATATTTAATAAAATAAGTAGAAATCCACTAAAAGTTTTGTTTGGTTATCTTGCAATCCCGAGATAATCGTCTCCATGCTCCAAATCCATTTTAAAGCCATTTTTAAGGCATTTCGCGCATACATGAAATGAACACATTTTTCTCCAAAACTATAACAGATGCAAGCTTGTCCTGTTTGGTGGAGATGATATTTAATAAAATAAGTAGAAATCCACTAAAAGTTTTGTTTGGTTATCTTGCAATCCCGAGATAATCGTCTCCATGCTCCAAATCCATTTTAAAGCCATTTTTAAGGCATTTCGCGCATACATGAAATGAACACATTTTTCTCCAAAACTATAACAGATGCAAGCTTGTCCTGTTTGGTGGAGATGATATTTAATAAAATAAGTAGAAATCCACTAAAAGTTTTGTTTGGTTATCTTGCAATCCCGAGATAATCGTCTCCATGCTCCAAATCCATTTTAAAGCCATTTTTAAGGCATTTCGCGCATACATGAAATGAACACATTTTTCTCCAAAACTATAACAGATGCAAGCTTGTCCTGTTTGGTGGAGATGATATTTAATAAAATAAGTAGAAATCCACTAAAAGTTTTGTTTGGTTATCTTGCAATCCCGAGATAATCGTCTCCATGCTCCAAATCCATTTTAAAGCCATTTTTAAGGCATTTCGCGCATACATGAAATGAACACATTTTTCTCCAAAACTATAACAGATGCAAGCTTGTCCTGTTTGGTGGAGATGATATTTAATAAAATAAGTAGAAATCCACTAAAAGTTTTGTTTGGTTATCTTGCAATCCCGAGATAATCGTCTCCATGCTCCAAATCCATTTTAAAGCCATTTTTAAGGCATTTCGCGCATACATGAAATGAACACATTTTTCTCCAAAACTATAACAGATGCAAGCTTGTCCTGTTTGGTGGAGATGATATTTAATAAAATAAGTAGAAATCCACTAAAAGTTTTGTTTGGTTATCTTGCAATCCCGAGATAATCGTCTCCATGCTCCAAATCCATTTTAAAGCCATTTTTAAGGCATTTCGCGCATACATGAAATGAACACATTTTTCTCCAAAACTATAACAGATGCAAGCTTGTCCTGTTTGGTGGAGATGATATTTAATAAAATAAGTAGAAATCCACTAAAAGTTTTGTTTGGTTATCTTGCAATCCCGAGATAATCGTCTCCATGCTCCAAATCCATTTTAAAGCCATTTTTAAGGCATTTCGCGCATACATGAAATGAACACATTTTTCTCCAAAACTATAACAGATGCAAGCTTGTCCTGTTTGGTGGAGATGATATTTAATAAAATAAGTAGAAATCCACTAAAAGTTTTGTTTGGTTATCTTGCAATCCCGAGATAATCGTCTCCATGCTCCAAATCCATTTTAAAGCCATTTTTAAGGCATTTCGCGCATACATGAAATGAACACATTTTTCTCCAAAACTATAACAGATGCAAGCTTGTCCTGTTTGGTGGAGATGATATTTAATAAAATAAGTAGAAATCCACTAAAAGTTTTGTTTGGTTATCTTGCAATCCCGAGATAATCGTCTCCATGCTCCAAATCCATTTTAAAGCCATTTTTAAGGCATTTCGCGCATACATGAAATGAACACATTTTTCTCCAAAACTATAACAGATGCAAGCTTGTCCTGTTTGGTGGAGATGATATTTAATAAAATAAGTAGAAATCCACTAAAAGTTTTGTTTGGTTATCTTGCAATCCCGAGATAATCGTCTCCATGCTCCAAATCCATTTTAAAGCCATTTTTAAGGCATTTCGCGCATACATGAAATGAACACATTTTTCTCCAAAACTATAACAGATGCAAGCTTGTCCTGTTTGGTGGAGATGATATTTAATAAAATAAGTAGAAATCCACTAAAAGTTTTGTTTGGTTATCTTGCAATCCCGAGATAATCGTCTCCATGCTCCAAATCCATTTTAAAGCCATTTTTAAGGCATTTCGCGCATACATGAAATGAACACATTTTTCTCCAAAACTATAACAGATGCAAGCTTGTCCTGTTTGGTGGAGATGATATTTAATAAAATAAGTAGAAATCCACTAAAAGTTTTGTTTGGTTATCTTGCAATCCCGAGATAATCGTCTCCATGCTCCAAATCCATTTTAAAGCCATTTTTAAGGCATTTCGCGCATACATGAAATGAACACATTTTTCTCCAAAACTATAACAGATGCAAGCTTGTCCTGTTTGGTGGAGATGATATTTAATAAAATAAGTAGAAATCCACTAAAAGTTTTGTTTGGTTATCTTGCAATCCCGAGATAATCGTCTCCATGCTCCAAATCCATTTTAAAGCCATTTTTAAGGCATTTCGCGCATACATGAAATGAACACATTTTTCTCCAAAACTATAACAGATGCAAGCTTGTCCTGTTTGGTGGAGATGATATTTAATAAAATAAGTAGAAATCCACTAAAAGTTTTGTTTGGTTATCTTGCAATCCCGAGATAATCGTCTCCATGCTCCAAATCCATTTTAAAGCCATTTTTAAGGCATTTCGCGCATACATGAAATGAACACATTTTTCTCCAAAACTATAACAGATGCAAGCTTGTCCTGTTTGGTGGAGATGATATTTAATAAAATAAGTAGAAATCCACTAAAAGTTTTGTTTGGTTATCTTGCAATCCCGAGATAATCGTCTCCATGCTCCAAATCCATTTTAAAGCCATTTTTAAGGCATTTCGCGCATACATGAAATGAACACATTTTTCTCCAAAACTATAACAGATGCAAGCTTGTCCTGTTTGGTGGAGATGATATTTAATAAAATAAGTAGAAATCCACTAAAAGTTTTGTTTGGTTATCTTGCAATCCCGAGATAATCGTCTCCATGCTCCAAATCCATTTTAAAGCCATTTTTAAGGCATTTCGCGCATACATGAAATGAACACATTTTTCTCCAAAACTATAACAGATGCAAGCTTGTCCTGTTTGGTGGAGATGATATTTAATAAAATAAGTAGAAATCCACTAAAAGTTTTGTTTGGTTATCTTGCAATCCCGAGATAATCGTCTCCATGCTCCAAATCCATTTTAAAGCCATTTTTAAGGCATTTCGCGCATACATGAAATGAACACATTTTTCTCCAAAACTATAACAGATGCAAGCTTGTCCTGTTTGGTGGAGATGATATTTAATAAAATAAGTAGAAATCCACTAAAAGTTTTGTTTGGTTATCTTGCAATCCCGAGATAATCGTCTCCATGCTCCAAATCCATTTTAAAGCCATTTTTAAGGCATTTCGCGCATACATGAAATGAACACATTTTTCTCCAAAACTATAACAGATGCAAGCTTGTCCTGTTTGGTGGAGATGATATTTAATAAAATAAGTAGAAATCCACTAAAAGTTTTGTTTGGTTATCTTGCAATCCCGAGATAATCGTCTCCATGCTCCAAATCCATTTTAAAGCCATTTTTAAGGCATTTCGCGCATACATGAAATGAACACATTTTTCTCCAAAACTATAACAGATGCAAGCTTGTCCTGTTTGGTGGAGATGATATTTAATAAAATAAGTAGAAATCCACTAAAAGTTTTGTTTGGTTATCTTGCAATCCCGAGATAATCGTCTCCATGCTCCAAATCCATTTTAAAGCCATTTTTAAGGCATTTCGCGCATACATGAAATGAACACATTTTTCTCCAAAACTATAACAGATGCAAGCTTGTCCTGTTTGGTGGAGATGATATTTAATAAAATAAGTAGAAATCCACTAAAAGTTTTGTTTGGTTATCTTGCAATCCCGAGATAATCGTCTCCATGCTCCAAATCCATTTTAAAGCCATTTTTAAGGCATTTCGCGCATACATGAAATGAACACATTTTTCTCCAAAACTATAACAGATGCAAGCTTGTCCTGTTTGGTGGAGATGATATTTAATAAAATAAGTAGAAATCCACTAAAAGTTTTGTTTGGTTATCTTGCAATCCCGAGATAATCGTCTCCATGCTCCAAATCCATTTTAAAGCCATTTTTAAGGCATTTCGCGCATACATGAAATGAACACATTTTTCTCCAAAACTATAACAGATGCAAGCTTGTCCTGTTTGGTGGAGATGATATTTAATAAAATAAGTAGAAATCCACTAAAAGTTTTGTTTGGTTATCTTGCAATCCCGAGATAATCGTCTCCATGCTCCAAATCCATTTTAAAGCCATTTTTAAGGCATTTCGCGCATACATGAAATGAACACATTTTTCTCCAAAACTATAACAGATGCAAGCTTGTCCTGTTTGGTGGAGATGATATTTAATAAAATAAGTAGAAATCCACTAAAAGTTTTGTTTGGTTATCTTGCAATCCCGAGATAATCGTCTCCATGCTCCAAATCCATTTTAAAGCCATTTTTAAGGCATTTCGCGCATACATGAAATGAACACATTTTTCTCCAAAACTATAACAGATGCAAGCTTGTCCTGTTTGGTGGAGATGATATTTAATAAAATAAGTAGAAATCCACTAAAAGTTTTGTTTGGTTATCTTGCAATCCCGAGATAATCGTCTCCATGCTCCAAATCCATTTTAAAGCCATTTTTAAGGCATTTCGCGCATACATGAAATGAACACATTTTTCTCCAAAACTATAACAGATGCAAGCTTGTCCTGTTTGGTGGAGATGATATTTAATAAAATAAGTAGAAATCCACTAAAAGTTTTGTTTGGTTATCTTGCAATCCCGAGATAATCGTCTCCATGCTCCAAATCCATTTTAAAGCCATTTTTAAGGCATTTCGCGCATACATGAAATGAACACATTTTTCTCCAAAACTATAACAGATGCAAGCTTGTCCTGTTTGGTGGAGATGATATTTAATAAAATAAGTAGAAATCCACTAAAAGTTTTGTTTGGTTATCTTGCAATCCCGAGATAATCGTCTCCATGCTCCAAATCCATTTTAAAGCCATTTTTAAGGCATTTCGCGCATACATGAAATGAACACATTTTTCTCCAAAACTATAACAGATGCAAGCTTGTCCTGTTTGGTGGAGATGATATTTAATAAAATAAGTAGAAATCCACTAAAAGTTTTGTTTGGTTATCTTGCAATCCCGAGATAATCGTCTCCATGCTCCAAATCCATTTTAAAGCCATTTTTAAGGCATTTCGCGCATACATGAAATGAACACATTTTTCTCCAAAACTATAACAGATGCAAGCTTGTCCTGTTTGGTGGAGATGATATTTAATAAAATAAGTAGAAATCCACTAAAAGTTTTGTTTGGTTATCTTGCAATCCCGAGATAATCGTCTCCATGCTCCAAATCCATTTTAAAGCCATTTTTAAGGCATTTCGCGCATACATGAAATGAACACATTTTTCTCCAAAACTATAACAGATGCAAGCTTGTCCTGTTTGGTGGAGATGATATTTAATAAAATAAGTAGAAATCCACTAAAAGTTTTGTTTGGTTATCTTGCAATCCCGAGATAATCGTCTCCATGCTCCAAATCCATTTTAAAGCCATTTTTAAGGCATTTCGCGCATACATGAAATGAACACATTTTTCTCCAAAACTATAACAGATGCAAGCTTGTCCTGTTTGGTGGAGATGATATTTAATAAAATAAGTAGAAATCCACTAAAAGTTTTGTTTGGTTATCTTGCAATCCCGAGATAATCGTCTCCATGCTCCAAATCCATTTTAAAGCCATTTTTAAGGCATTTCGCGCATACATGAAATGAACACATTTTTCTCCAAAACTATAACAGATGCAAGCTTGTCCTGTTTGGTGGAGATGATATTTAATAAAATAAGTAGAAATCCACTAAAAGTTTTGTTTGGTTATCTTGCAATCCCGAGATAATCGTCTCCATGCTCCAAATCCATTTTAAAGCCATTTTTAAGGCATTTCGCGCATACATGAAATGAACACATTTTTCTCCAAAACTATAACAGATGCAAGCTTGTCCTGTTTGGTGGAGATGATATTTAATAAAATAAGTAGAAATCCACTAAAAGTTTTGTTTGGTTATCTTGCAATCCCGAGATAATCGTCTCCATGCTCCAAATCCATTTTAAAGCCATTTTTAAGGCATTTCGCGCATACATGAAATGAACACATTTTTCTCCAAAACTATAACAGATGCAAGCTTGTCCTGTTTGGTGGAGATGATATTTAATAAAATAAGTAGAAATCCACTAAAAGTTTTGTTTGGTTATCTTGCAATCCCGAGATAATCGTCTCCATGCTCCAAATCCATTTTAAAGCCATTTTTAAGGCATTTCGCGCATACATGAAATGAACACATTTTTCTCCAAAACTATAACAGATGCAAGCTTGTCCTGTTTGGTGGAGATGATATTTAATAAAATAAGTAGAAATCCACTAAAAGTTTTGTTTGGTTATCTTGCAATCCCGAGATAATCGTCTCCATGCTCCAAATCCATTTTAAAGCCATTTTTAAGGCATTTCGCGCATACATGAAATGAACACATTTTTCTCCAAAACTATAACAGATGCAAGCTTGTCCTGTTTGGTGGAGATGATATTTAATAAAATAAGTAGAAATCCACTAAAAGTTTTGTTTGGTTATCTTGCAATCCCGAGATAATCGTCTCCATGCTCCAAATCCATTTTAAAGCCATTTTTAAGGCATTTCGCGCATACATGAAATGAACACATTTTTCTCCAAAACTATAACAGATGCAAGCTTGTCCTGTTTGGTGGAGATGATATTTAATAAAATAAGTAGAAATCCACTAAAAGTTTTGTTTGGTTATCTTGCAATCCCGAGATAATCGTCTCCATGCTCCAAATCCATTTTAAAGCCATTTTTAAGGCATTTCGCGCATACATGAAATGAACACATTTTTCTCCAAAACTATAACAGATGCAAGCTTGTCCTGTTTGGTGGAGATGATATTTAATAAAATAAGTAGAAATCCACTAAAAGTTTTGTTTGGTTATCTTGCAATCCCGAGATAATCGTCTCCATGCTCCAAATCCATTTTAAAGCCATTTTTAAGGCATTTCGCGCATACATGAAATGAACACATTTTTCTCCAAAACTATAACAGATGCAAGCTTGTCCTGTTTGGTGGAGATGATATTTAATAAAATAAGTAGAAATCCACTAAAAGTTTTGTTTGGTTATCTTGCAATCCCGAGATAATCGTCTCCATGCTCCAAATCCATTTTAAAGCCATTTTTAAGGCATTTCGCGCATACATGAAATGAACACATTTTTCTCCAAAACTATAACAGATGCAAGCTTGTCCTGTTTGGTGGAGATGATATTTAATAAAATAAGTAGAAATCCACTAAAAGTTTTGTTTGGTTATCTTGCAATCCCGAGATAATCGTCTCCATGCTCCAAATCCATTTTAAAGCCATTTTTAAGGCATTTCGCGCATACATGAAATGAACACATTTTTCTCCAAAACTATAACAGATGCAAGCTTGTCCTGTTTGGTGGAGATGATATTTAATAAAATAAGTAGAAATCCACTAAAAGTTTTGTTTGGTTATCTTGCAATCCCGAGATAATCGTCTCCATGCTCCAAATCCATTTTAAAGCCATTTTTAAGGCATTTCGCGCATACATGAAATGAACACATTTTTCTCCAAAACTATAACAGATGCAAGCTTGTCCTGTTTGGTGGAGATGATATTTAATAAAATAAGTAGAAATCCACTAAAAGTTTTGTTTGGTTATCTTGCAATCCCGAGATAATCGTCTCCATGCTCCAAATCCATTTTAAAGCCATTTTTAAGGCATTTCGCGCATACATGAAATGAACACATTTTTCTCCAAAACTATAACAGATGCAAGCTTGTCCTGTTTGGTGGAGATGATATTTAATAAAATAAGTAGAAATCCACTAAAAGTTTTGTTTGGTTATCTTGCAATCCCGAGATAATCGTCTCCATGCTCCAAATCCATTTTAAAGCCATTTTTAAGGCATTTCGCGCATACATGAAATGAACACATTTTTCTCCAAAACTATAACAGATGCAAGCTTGTCCTGTTTGGTGGAGATGATATTTAATAAAATAAGTAGAAATCCACTAAAAGTTTTGTTTGGTTATCTTGCAATCCCGAGATAATCGTCTCCATGCTCCAAATCCATTTTAAAGCCATTTTTAAGGCATTTCGCGCATACATGAAATGAACACATTTTTCTCCAAAACTATAACAGATGCAAGCTTGTCCTGTTTGGTGGAGATGATATTTAATAAAATAAGTAGAAATCCACTAAAAGTTTTGTTTGGTTATCTTGCAATCCCGAGATAATCGTCTCCATGCTCCAAATCCATTTTAAAGCCATTTTTAAGGCATTTCGCGCATACATGAAATGAACACATTTTTCTCCAAAACTATAACAGATGCAAGCTTGTCCTGTTTGGTGGAGATGATATTTAATAAAATAAGTAGAAATCCACTAAAAGTTTTGTTTGGTTATCTTGCAATCCCGAGATAATCGTCTCCATGCTCCAAATCCATTTTAAAGCCATTTTTAAGGCATTTCGCGCATACATGAAATGAACACATTTTTCTCCAAAACTATAACAGATGCAAGCTTGTCCTGTTTGGTGGAGATGATATTTAATAAAATAAGTAGAAATCCACTAAAAGTTTTGTTTGGTTATCTTGCAATCCCGAGATAATCGTCTCCATGCTCCAAATCCATTTTAAAGCCATTTTTAAGGCATTTCGCGCATACATGAAATGAACACATTTTTCTCCAAAACTATAACAGATGCAAGCTTGTCCTGTTTGGTGGAGATGATATTTAATAAAATAAGTAGAAATCCACTAAAAGTTTTGTTTGGTTATCTTGCAATCCCGAGATAATCGTCTCCATGCTCCAAATCCATTTTAAAGCCATTTTTAAGGCATTTCGCGCATACATGAAATGAACACATTTTTCTCCAAAACTATAACAGATGCAAGCTTGTCCTGTTTGGTGGAGATGATATTTAATAAAATAAGTAGAAATCCACTAAAAGTTTTGTTTGGTTATCTTGCAATCCCGAGATAATCGTCTCCATGCTCCAAATCCATTTTAAAGCCATTTTTAAGGCATTTCGCGCATACATAGAAATGAACACATTTTTCTCCAAAACTATAACAGATGCAAGCTTGTCCTGTTTGGTGGAGATGATATTTAATAAAATAAGTAGAAATCCACTAAAAGTTTTGTTTGGTTATCTTGCAATCCCGAGATAATCGTCTCCATGCTCCAAATCCATTTTAAAGCCATTTTTAAGGCATTTCGCGCATACATGAAATGAACACATTTTTCTCCAAAACTATAACAGATGCAAGCTTGTCCTGTTTGGTGGAGATGATATTTAATAAAATAAGTAGAAATCCACTAAAAGTTTTGTTTGGTTATCTTGCAATCCCGAGATAATCGTCTCCATGCTCCAAATCCATTTTAAAGCCATTTTTAAGGCATTTCGCGCATACATGAAATGAACACATTTTTCTCCAAAACTATAACAGATGCAAGCTTGTCCTGTTTGGTGGAGATGATATTTAATAAAATAAGTAGAAATCCACTAAAAGTTTTGTTTGGTTATCTTGCAATCCCGAGATAATCGTCTCCATGCTCCAAATCCATTTTAAAGCCATTTTTAAGGCATTTCGCGCATACATGAAATGAACACATTTTTCTCCAAAACTATAACAGATGCAAGCTTGTCCTGTTTGGTGGAGATGATATTTAATAAAATAAGTAGAAATCCACTAAAAGTTTTGTTTGGTTATCTTGCAATCCCGAGATAATCGTCTCCATGCTCCAAATCCATTTTAAAGCCATTTTTAAGGCATTTCGCGCATACATGAAATGAACACATTTTTCTCCAAAACTATAACAGATGCAAGCTTGTCCTGTTTGGTGGAGATGATATTTAATAAAATAAGTAGAAATCCACTAAAAGTTTTGTTTGGTTATCTTGCAATCCCGAGATAATCGTCTCCATGCTCCAAATCCATTTTAAAGCCATTTTTAAGGCATTTCGCGCATACATGAAATGAACACATTTTTCTCCAAAACTATAACAGATGCAAGCTTGTCCTGTTTGGTGGAGATGATATTTAATAAAATAAGTAGAAATCCACTAAAAGTTTTGTTTGGTTATCTTGCAATCCCGAGATAATCGTCTCCATGCTCCAAATCCATTTTAAAGCCATTTTTAAGGCATTTCGCGCATACATGAAATGAACACATTTTTCTCCAAAACTATAACAGATGCAAGCTTGTCCTGTTTGGTGGAGATGATATTTAATAAAATAAGTAGAAATCCACTAAAAGTTTTGTTTGGTTATCTTGCAATCCCGAGATAATCGTCTCCATGCTCCAAATCCATTTTAAAGCCATTTTTAAGGCATTTCGCGCATACATGAAATGAACACATTTTTCTCCAAAACTATAACAGATGCAAGCTTGTCCTGTTTGGTGGAGATGATATTTAATAAAATAAGTAGAAATCCACTAAAAGTTTTGTTTGGTTATCTTGCAATCCCGAGATAATCGTCTCCATGCTCCAAATCCATTTTAAAGCCATTTTTAAGGCATTTCGCGCATACATGAAATGAACACATTTTTCTCCAAAACTATAACAGATGCAAGCTTGTCCTGTTTGGTGGAGATGATATTTAATAAAATAAGTAGAAATCCACTAAAAGTTTTGTTTGGTTATCTTGCAATCCCGAGATAATCGTCTCCATGCTCCAAATCCATTTTAAAGCCATTTTTAAGGCATTTCGCGCATACATGAAATGAACACATTTTTCTCCAAAACTATAACAGATGCAAGCTTGTCCTGTTTGGTGGAGATGATATTTAATAAAATAAGTAGAAATCCACTAAAAGTTTTGTTTGGTTATCTTGCAATCCCGAGATAATCGTCTCCATGCTCCAAATCCATTTTAAAGCCATTTTTAAGGCATTTCGCGCATACATGAAATGAACACATTTTTCTCCAAAACTATAACAGATGCAAGCTTGTCCTGTTTGGTGGAGATGATATTTAATAAAATAAGTAGAAATCCACTAAAAGTTTTGTTTGGTTATCTTGCAATCCCGAGATAATCGTCTCCATGCTCCAAATCCATTTTAAAGCCATTTTTAAGGCATTTCGCGCATACATGAAATGAACACATTTTTCTCCAAAACTATAACAGATGCAAGCTTGTCCTGTTTGGTGGAGATGATATTTAATAAAATAAGTAGAAATCCACTAAAAGTTTTGTTTGGTTATCTTGCAATCCCGAGATAATCGTCTCCATGCTCCAAATCCATTTTAAAGCCATTTTTAAGGCATTTCGCGCATACATGAAATGAACACATTTTTCTCCAAAACTATAACAGATGCAAGCTTGTCCTGTTTGGTGGAGATGATATTTAATAAAATAAGTAGAAATCCACTAAAAGTTTTGTTTGGTTATCTTGCAATCCCGAGATAATCGTCTCCATGCTCCAAATCCATTTTAAAGCCATTTTTAAGGCATTTCGCGCATACATGAAATGAACACATTTTTCTCCAAAACTATAACAGATGCAAGCTTGTCCTGTTTGGTGGAGATGATATTTAATAAAATAAGTAGAAATCCACTAAAAGTTTTGTTTGGTTATCTTGCAATCCCGAGATAATCGTCTCCATGCTCCAAATCCATTTTAAAGCCATTTTTAAGGCATTTCGCGCATACATGAAATGAACACATTTTTCTCCAAAACTATAACAGATGCAAGCTTGTCCTGTTTGGTGGAGATGATATTTAATAAAATAAGTAGAAATCCACTAAAAGTTTTGTTTGGTTATCTTGCAATCCCGAGATAATCGTCTCCATGCTCCAAATCCATTTTAAAGCCATTTTTAAGGCATTTCGCGCATACATGAAATGAACACATTTTTCTCCAAAACTATAACAGATGCAAGCTTGTCCTGTTTGGTGGAGATGATATTTAATAAAATAAGTAGAAATCCACTAAAAGTTTTGTTTGGTTATCTTGCAATCCCGAGATAATCGTCTCCATGCTCCAAATCCATTTTAAAGCCATTTTTAAGGCATTTCGCGCATACATGAAATGAACACATTTTTCTCCAAAACTATAACAGATGCAAGCTTGTCCTGTTTGGTGGAGATGATATTTAATAAAATAAGTAGAAATCCACTAAAAGTTTTGTTTGGTTATCTTGCAATCCCGAGATAATCGTCTCCATGCTCCAAATCCATTTTAAAGCCATTTTTAAGGCATTTCGCGCATACATGAAATGAACACATTTTTCTCCAAAACTATAACAGATGCAAGCTTGTCCTGTTTGGTGGAGATGATATTTAATAAAATAAGTAGAAATCCACTAAAAGTTTTGTTTGGTTATCTTGCAATCCCGAGATAATCGTCTCCATGCTCCAAATCCATTTTAAAGCCATTTTTAAG
>NW_027442642.1:0-92530 GCF_048569485.1 Anomaloglossus baeobatrachus | reverse complement strand
CACAAACTGTAACACCTGTGGTTATAGACAATGAGGAACATACTGATAAAGATGAGACGCAGATACCCGATTGGGATGACAACTTAAATATTCGGTCAGGGCAAGAAGAGGCTCGGTCTGAGGGGGAGGGGAGTGCAAACACAACAATTGATGATGAAGTTCTAGATCCCACCTACTGTCAACCCCCAGTCAGGCACTCGAGGAGGTCAACAGAGGCGGTGGAGGAGGATGCAACCGACGACGAAGTTACCTTGCGCCTTCCTGGACAGAGTCGGAGCACTGGTAGCACGTCTACAACTGCATCCTCAGCCACCACTCTGCCTATGAGCATTATTCGGGGTGGATCAACAGGTCGCATGGCCTCTAAGCCTTGCCTAGCCTGGTCCTTTTTTGACATAGAAAAAGATCGCCCAAATCATGTGATATGTAAAATTTGTCATGATTCTCTTAGTAGAGGTCAAAACCTCAGCAGTTTGACAACTTCTTCCATGAATCGTCACATCAACAGTCCGGAACCGATGGAGCGAGAGGACGGGTCACCACAGGGATCAGAGATGGTACGGACTGACGGGATGGCAGATAGTCAGCGTTCGGGGTTCGGGAATCGGCAGGACCGGATGGCGAGGCAGGAGCGGCTCTAGAAGAGAGATAGGTAAGTATATCACAGAGACACAAGGAGACCTGACTCCTAGCTTAGGAAACACGAAGAACAGGCCCCGCCCACTTGTGCGTGATTCCTTCTGCGCAGTGAGAACGCTGGTGGCCTGACCAGGCAGGCTTGGGGCGGAGGTGGAGGACCCAGATGAGGTGGAGGATGCAGAAGCTGTGGCGGAACTTGGACAGACAGAGGATTGACACACAAGTCGTGGGGACGGCAAGACTTGTGCAGCAGACCCTTCACCATCTATCACCATAGTTACCCAGTGCCCAGTCAGCGACATGTAACGTCCCTGTCCATGCTTACTGGTCCAAGTATCGGTGGTGAAATGCACCCGTTCACACACAGAGTTTCTCAAGGAAGCAGTGATGTTGTGTGCGACATGCTGGTGTAGCGCGGGCACACCTTTCTTAGAGAAGTAGTGGCGACTAGGCATCTGGTACTGGGGCACAGCAACAGACATAAGGTCTCTAAAATCCTGTGTGTCCACTAGGCGGAAAGGCAGCATTTCGGTAGCCAACAGCTTACAGAGGGATAGAGTCAACCTCTTAGCTTTGTCATGGGTCGGAGGAAGTGGCCTTTTATTTGACCACATCTGAGGGACAGAGATCTGGCTGCTGTGTGTAGACGGTGTTGAGTAGGGTGTCCCTGGAAAAATGCAGGTTTGTGAGGAAAGTGCAGGCGGAGACATGATGTTGCCTTCATCCAACGTTGGTGCTATCGATGTCTGAGAGAGCTGTACACACTCACTTGTTTCCCCTTCCAAACCAACTGACGACCTTACAAGCAAACTGCCTGTTGCGGTTACAGTGGTGGAAGTTTGGCGTGGAAAAACAGGTGTGACAGCTGTCCCCACAGTCCTAGAAGATGAAGAGCGCGCGGATGCACTGGAAGGGGCAGGCGGTGGATGGTTCGCTCTTGCAGCATTGCAGCACAGTGAGCTTCCCACCGGGACCTATGATATTTATTCATGTGACGATTCATGGAAGAAGTTGTCAAACTGCTGAGGTTTTGACCTCTACTAAGAGAATCATGACAAATTTTACATATCACATGATTTGGGCGATCTTTTTCTATGTCAAAAAAGGACCAGGCTAGGCAAGGCTTAGAGGCCATGCGACCTGTTGATCCACCCCGAATAATGCTCATAGGCAGAGTGGTGGCTGAGGATGCAGTTGTAGACGTGCTACCAGTGCTCCGACTCTGTCCAGGAAGGCGCAAGGCAACTTCGTCGTCGGTTGCATCCTCCTCCACCGCCTCTGTTGACCTCCTCGAGTGCCTGACTGGGGGTTGACAGTAGGTGGGATCTAGAACTTCATCATCAATTGTTGTGTTTTCACTCCCCTTCCCCTCAGACCGAGCCTCTTCTTGCCCTGACCGAATATTTAAGTTGTCATCCCAATCGGGTATCTGCGTCTCATCTTCATCAGTATGTTCCTCATTGTCTATAACCACAGGTGTTACAGTTTGTGACAAAGGGTCAACATTATGCTCAGAAACTTGGTCCTCACGGCCTGAATCAGAGTCACAAAGGTTCTGGGCATCACTGCAGACCATTTCCTGTTCTGTACTCACTGTAGCTTGGGAGCAGACCTCTGATTCCCAGGCTATAGTGTGACTGAACAGCTCTGCAGACTCAGCCATCTCAGTTCCACCATACTGTGCAGGGCTGATGGAGACTTCAGAGCTGGGAGAAATCAAGTGTGATTGGGATGACAACTCAGAGGACTGGTGTTTTTTGGATGCGGTACTTGAAGTGGCTGAGAGGGCACTTGTTGGACCACTTGAGATCCATTCAAGCATTTTCCTTTTTTGCCCATTATCTACCTTTCTTCCTGTTGTTCGTGTCCGTAAAAAAGGGAGCACATCGGATTGTCCACGGTAAGTAGTAGACATCTTACTTTTGCTGGTAGATGGTCTATCTTCAGCAGATGATAATGGAGCTTTGCCACTTTCCCCACAGACAAAACCTTTTTTGCCTTTTCCACCACGCCTCTTCCCCTTTCCACCAGCATCTGTCATTTTGCCACTCATGTTGATTGCGACAAGATTGTGGACTGAAAATGTGGTAGTAAAAATTGAGAGGTGGTGAAGATTGCAGTGGTGGTCTAGCTTTATTAACAGCAGAATAATAAAGAATAAATATCCCTGACAATGCAACTTAGTTATAATGAGTTGGAGTGTGCAACGCAGGCAGATGCGCTCTGCAAATGTCTTGGCACTAGTGGGACTATAGCAAAGTCCAATAGCCACGTATAGGATGCCACTAGGTACACTGAGTGTTTGCTAGTATAATGGCTAAGTTAAAATTAGTTGGAGTGTGCAACGCAGGCAGATGCGCTCTGCAAATGTCTTGGCACTAGTGGGACTATAGCAAAGTCCAATAGCCACAGATAGGATGCCACTAGGTACACTGAGTGTTTGCTAGTATAATGGCTTACTTATAATTAGTTGGAGTGTGCAACGCAGGCAGATGCGCTCTGCAAATGTCTTGGCACTAGTGGGACTATAGCAAAGTCCAATAGCCACGTATAGGATGCCACTAGGTACACTGAGTGTTTGCTAGTATAATGGCTAAGTTAAAATTAGTTGGAGTGTGCAACGCAGGCAGATGCGCTCTGCAAATGTCTTGGCACTAGTGGGACTATAGCAAAGTCCAATAGCCACGTATAGGATGCCACTAGGTACACTGAGTGTTTGCTAGTATAATGGCTTACTTATAATTAGTTGGAGTGTGCAACGCAGGCAGATGCGCTCTGCAAATGTCTTGGCACTAGTGGGACTATAGCAAAGTCCAATAGCCACAGATAGGATGCCACTAGGTACACTGAGTGTTTGCTAGTATAATGGCTTACTTATAATTAGTTGGAGTGTGCAACGCAGGCAGATGCGCTCTGCAAATGTCTTGGCACTAGTGGGACTATAGCAAGGTCCAATAGCCACGTATAGGATGCCACTAGGTACACTGAGTGTTTGCTAGTATAATGGCTTACTTATAATTAGTTGGAGTGTGCAACGCAGGCAGATGCGCTCTGCAAATGTCTTGGCACTAGTGGGACTATAGCAAAGTCCAATAGCCACGTATAGGATGCCACTGGGTACACTGAGTGTTTGCTAGTATAATGGCTTACTTATAATTAGTTGGAGTGTGCAACGCAGGCAGATGCGCTCTGCAAATGTCTTGGCACTAGTGGGACTATAGCAAGGTCCAATAGCCACGTATAGGATGCCACTAGGTACACTGAGTGTTTGCCAGTATAATGGCTTACTTATAATTAGTTGGAGTGTGCAACGCAGGCAGATGCGCTCTGCAAATGTCTTGGCACTAGTGGGACTATAGCAAAGTCCAATAGCCACGTATAGGATGCCACTAGGTACACTGATTGTTTGCTAGTATAATGGCTAAGTTAAAATTAGTTGGAGTGTGCAACGCAGGCAGATGCGCTCTGCAAATGTCTTGGCACTAGTGGGACTATAGCAAGGTCCAATAGCCACGTATAGGATGCCACTAGGTACACTGAGTGTTTGCCAGTATAATGGCTTACTTATAATTAGTTGGAGTGTGCAACGCAGGCAGATGCGCTCTGCAAATGTCTTGGCACTAGTGGGACTATAGCAAAGTCCAATAGCCACGTATAGGATGCCACTAGGTACACTGAGTGTTTGCTAGTAAAATTGCTTAGTTTAAAAAAGTTGGAGTGTGCAATGCAGGCAGACGTGCTCTGCAAATGTCTTTGCACTAGTGGGACTATAGCAAAGTCCAATAGCCACAGATAGGATGCCACTAGGTACACTGAGTTTTTGCTAGTATAATGGCTTACTTATAATTAGTTGGAGTGTGCAACGCAGGCAGATGCGCTCTGCAAATGTCTTGGCACTAGTGGGACTATAGCAAGGTCCAATAGCCACGTATAGGATGCCACTAGGTACACTGAGTGTTTGCTAGTATAATGGCTTACTTATAATTAGTTGGAGTGTGCAACGCAGGCAGATGCGCTCTGCAAATGTCTTGGCACTAGTGGGACTATAGCAAGGTCCAATAGCCACGTATAGGATGCCACTAGGTACACTGAGTGTTTGCTAGTATAATGGCTTACTTATAATTAGTTGGAGTGTGCAACGCAGGCAGATGCGCTCTGCAAATGTCTTGGCACTAGTGGGACTATAGCAAAGTCCAATAGCCACAGATAGGATGCCACTAGGTACACTGAGTGTTTGCTAGTATAATGGCTTACTTATAATTAGTTGGAGTGTGCAACGCAGGCAGATGCGCTCTGCAAATGTCTTGGCACTAGTGGGACTATAGCAAGGTCCAATAGCCACGTATAGGATGCCACTAGGTACACTGAGTGTTTGCTAGTATAATGGCTTACTTATAATTAGTTGGAGTGTGCAACGCAGGCAGATGCGCTCTGCAAATGTCTTGGCACTAGTGGGACTATAGCAAGGTCCAATAGCCACGTATAGGATGCCACTAGGTACACTGAGTGTTTGCTAGTATAATGGCTTACTTATAATTAGTTGGAGTGTGCAACGCAGGCAGATGCGCTCTGCAAATGTCTTGGCACTAGTGGGACTATAGCAAAGTCCAATAGCCACAGATAGGATGCCACTAGGTACACTGAGTGTTTGCTAGTATAATGGCTTACTTATAATTAGTTGGAGTGTGCAACGCAGGCAGATGCGCTCTGCAAATGTCTTGGCACTAGTGGGACTATAGCAAGGTCCAATAGCCACGTATAGGATGCCACTAGGTACACTGAGTGTTTGCTA
The DNA here is from genome assembly GCF_048569485.1 of Anomaloglossus baeobatrachus. Lineage (NCBI taxonomy): Eukaryota > Metazoa > Chordata > Amphibia > Anura > Aromobatidae > Anomaloglossus > Anomaloglossus baeobatrachus. The sequence continues at coordinate 87,099 of NW_027442642.1, read as the reverse complement.
GTATAATGGCTTACTTATAATTAGTTGGAGTGTGCAACGCAGGCAGATGCGCTCTGCAAATGTCTTGGCACTAGTGGGACTATAGCAAAGTCCAATAGCCACGTATAGGATGCCACTGGGTACACTGAGTGTTTGCTAGTATAATGGCTTACTTATAATTAGTTGGAGTGTGCAACGCAGGCAGATGCGCTCTGCAAATGTCTTGGCACTAGTGGGACTATAGCAAGGTCCAATAGCCACGTATAGGATGCCACTAGGTACACTGAGTGTTTGCCAGTATAATGGCTTACTTATAATTAGTTGGAGTGTGCAACGCAGGCAGATGCGCTCTGCAAATGTCTTGGCACTAGTGGGACTATAGCAAAGTCCAATAGCCACGTATAGGATGCCACTAGGTACACTGAGTGTTTGCTAGTATAATGGCTAAGTTAAAATTAGTTGGAGTGTGCAACGCAGGCAGATGCGCTCTGCAAATGTCTTGGCACTAGTGGGACTATAGCAAGGTCCAATAGCCACGTATAGGATGCCACTAGGTACACTGAGTGTTTGCCAGTATAATGGCTTACTTATAATTAGTTGGAGTGTGCAACGCAGGCAGATGCGCTCTGCAAATGTCTTGGCACTAGTGGGACTATAGCAAAGTCCAATAGCCACGTATAGGATGCCACTAGGTACACTGAGTGTTTGCTAGTAAAATTGCTTAGTTTAAAAAAGTTGGAGTGTGCAATGCAGGCAGACGTGCTCTGCAAATGTCTTTGCACTAGTGGGACTATAGCAAAGTCCAATAGCCACAGATAGGATGCCACTAGGTACACTGAGTTTTTGCTAGTATAATGGCTTACTTATAATTAGTTGGAGTGTGCAACGCAGGCAGATGCGCTCTGCAAATGTCTTGGCACTAGTGGGACTATAGCAAGGTCCAATAGCCACGTATAGGATGCCACTAGGTACACTGAGTGTTTGATAGTATAATGGCTTACTTATAATTAGTTGGAGTGTGCAACGCAGGCAGATGCGCTCTGCAAATGTCTTGGCACTAGTGGGACTATAGCAAGGTCCAATAGCCACGTATAGGATGCCACTAGGTACACTGAGTGTTTGCTAGTATAATGGCTTACTTATAATTAGTTGGAGTGTGCAACGCAGGCAGATGCGCTCTGCAAATTACTTGGCACTAGTGGGACTATAGCAAAGTCCAATAGCCACAGATAGGATGCCACTAGGTACACTGAGTGTTTGCTAGTATAATGGCTTACTTATAATTAGTTGGAGTGTGCAACGCAGGCAGATGCGCTCTGCAAATGTCTTGGCACTAGTGGGACTATAGCAAGGTCCAATAGCCACGTATAGGATGCCACTAGGTACACTGAGTGTTTGCTAGTATAATGGCTTACTTATAATTAGTTGGAGTGTGCAACGCAGGCAGATGCGCTCTGCAAATGTCTTGGCACTAGTGGTACTATAACAAAGTCCAATAGCCACAGATAGGATGCCACTAGGTACACTGAGTGTTTGCTAGTATAATGGCTTACTTATAATTAGTTGGAGTGTGCAACGCAGGCAGATGCGCTCTGCAAATGTCTTGGCACTAGTGGGACTATAGCAAAGTCCAATAGCCACGTATAGGATGCCACTAGGTACACTGAGTGTTTGCTAGTAAAATTGCTTAGTTTAAAAAAGTTGGAGTGTGCAATGCAGGCAGACGTGCTCTGCAAATGTCTTTGCACTAGTGGGACTACAGCAAAGTCCAATAGCCACAGATAGGATGCCACTAGGTACACTGAGTGTTTGCTAGTATAATGGCTTACTTATAATTAGTTGGAGTGTGCAACGCAGGCAGATGCGCTCTGCAAATGTCTTGGCACTAGTGGGACTATAGCAAAGTCCAATAGCCACGTATAGGATGCCACTAGGTACACTGAGTGTTTGCTAGTATAATGGCTAAGTTAAAATTAGTTGGAGTGTGCAACGCAGGCAGATGCGCTCTGCAAATGTCTTGGCACTAGTGGGACTATAGCAAAGTCCAATAGCCACGTATAGGATGCCACTAGGTACACTGAGTGTTTGCTAGTAAAATTGCTTAGTTTAAAAAAGTTGGAGTGTGCAATGCAGGCAGACGTGCTCTGCAAATGTCTTTGCACTAGTGGGACTATAGCAAAGTCCAATAGCCACAGATAGGATGCCACTAGGTACACTGAGTGTTTGCTAGTATAATGGCTTAGTTATAATGAGTTGGAGTGTGCAGAGGACAGGAGGGTACAGTGGCAGGATTGTGGTGCTCTGGGTAGAGGAATGGAAGCCTGCCTTTCTATTCCCTCCTAATGGTGAAATGCAGGGAGGAAATCCCTGACCTTGGCTACACAGATGCTGTTGCTGTTTGCAGGACCTGTCACCTATGGCTCTCTGACCCTGCCGGTTTGAGCCCTTAAAAGGACTGCTATAAAGTGCTCTCCCTATGCTGTCTAACGCTGTGTATGCAGCGCATACAGCTGTATCGGCTATAGGACTCAGGAGGACGGAGCTGCGACAGTGATGTCTGACACCAAAGACGCAGAAGGCAGATAATGGCGTCCGTGAAGAAAATGTCCGGTTTTATAATGCAGGGACATGTGACATGCAGATCCTATCACACATGCCGTTGCTTCTCTGGCTCAAAGTCAACTTAGCTGTGTGTGTGTCTGTGATTGGCTGACATGCTGGCCCGCCCCACAAGACGCGCGCACTTAGGGAAGGAAGACAAGAAAAAAAAAAAAAAAATGGCGATTGCCATTATAGAAACAGCAGTGATCTGAAGGCGCTGTTCACGCACACTATACACTGAAATGTGATAATAGTTTGATTCACAGAGTGACTTACACTATTACAGCAGAAACCAAGCTATGATTTAGCTGTTTTTTGGCTGCTAGAACCGTTCTCGAACGTTTCTAGAACTATCGAGCTTTTGCAAAAAGCTCGAGTTCTAGTTCGATCTAGAACATGCCCCAAAATCACTCGAGCCTAGAACTGGAGAACCACGAACCACGAACCGCGCTCAACTCTACCCAGGAGCTTTGGTTCCCTGAGTTTCCAATAGCAAATGTCTAGAAAAACCTCTGTCCATTGGCACAACTCAGCAAGAAAACGAGAAGACCGAGAAGATATATTTCATTTATCTTAATGCCACCTTATTAACAGCACTAAACCCTTCTATTATGTCCCTTAGCCTTTTGAGCTTATCCTCTGGTAAGCGGAAGACCATGCCTCTGGTATCGATCTCAGTGCCTAAAAACTGTATTATAGTAGCCAATCAGAATACAAAAGGATGCATAGGAAGCGTGACTTTATTTCAATATTTTAAAACAATCCAATAAAATGAAGAAAAGTCACTCATACAAGATCCACAGAAGTTGTATAATACATACATAAATCAAAACACTATAAGGCCTGTTTCACACGTCAGTGATTCTGGTACGTTTGTGCTTTTTTTTAAACATAACAGAATCACTGAGATACGCAGATCCATTATAATGAATGGGTCTGCTCACACATCAGTGATTTTTCACTGCACGTGTCTCCGTGCGGCGTACCCGCGTGTCCGTGATTGCTGCACGGAGACATGTCCATTTTTTTCTGGCATCACTGATAGGATGTCCATAAGGTGGCAGCAGAGCATAACAGAAAAAGGTGCCTATTGTGCACTGAAAAGACCCAATGTGATGCACCAGACATATAGAGCCCTAATGGATTCACAAATATAAGATATATCATGAATGACTACTGCATAATGAACGCTAGCATGAAAAAAGAAAGGAATCCATAAAAATAAATAATAAATGGTGCACATATGTTAGAGCCCCACCGAAGGACAAAAAAAGTCTGATGGAAATAGAGAGCATATAGGAACAATAAGAATGTGCAACAGAGAGGAAGGTGAGAATGCAGGATCAATCACTGCCTGTCAGATATTAATAATCAGGGAAATAACTCTGGAGCAGACGCACAAATTAGGGTCTTACCTGGTAAGGTAACAAATAATTAATAGTAGTTGCACTCACCTATTAAGGTTGTGCCAGTCACAACCCCTAAATGCACGTTACAAATGGCGACAGCCGCAGCCCCTAGTAGAAGAGCAATAACGTATAGGAGGAAAATCGGGTGCGTGCCGCGCTGTCACCAAAGGAAACTGATGTTAATTATTTCATCTCTTTATTCTTTTTTCCGGTCAATGTGTTTCAGAGATCACTGTCTCCTTCATCAGGGCAAAAAAAGAACAGTATGCAATCAAAGGAGGAAGAACCTCTATATATACACATATGGAGCTACGTCAGAGGACTGACTGCTGTATTTCAAATACTGCCGGGATGGTCAACTGTTACAATACCGGCCATAAAAGTTCTCAAGTGATATATTGAGAAACATTTATAAAATCACTGGGGTATAGTGTTTCAAATTTCATCAGCTTTTTGAGACAAAAATCAGAAAAAGAAGAAGAAGGACAAAATGAAAAAAAGAAAAAAAAGAAGAAAAAAAAACAAAAAGGGAGCATTGAGCTCCAGACCCTGTATTGAGTCTTAGAAGTGTAGTGACAAGTGCATCTGTCCACAACCCTGTAAGGGTGAACGGGATGACGGACAAGAAAAATTATGTTCGTGGCAAAAAATGGTGGTGTTGCTATATAAAATTGCATTAAGAATAAAGAAAGGAAAAATTTCTTTATAAAAGTAGTGAAGAAAAAAGTGGAAAAAAGGGGAGTGTAAGCCATTTTACTAATAAATAGTGATGAGCGAGCATGCTTGTTACTACTCGGTACTCGCACGAGTATCACTGTACTCGGTCTACTCGACGGGGACCGAGTAATCCCGCGATACTCGTGCTGTACTCGTGGTCTTCATCCCTGCATGTTGGCGCTCTTTTGAGAGCCAGCCCTCATGCAGGGATTGGCTGGCAGACCACTGCAATGCCACAGCCCTGTTAGTTGTGGAATTGCAGTGATTGGCCGGCCTGCACAGCGTGACCGAGCCTTTATACCGGCGGGCGCGCTGTGCTCTGCTCACAGCTATCCAGACAGTCAGTGCAGGGAGAGGGTCGCTGCTTCGGGGAAAGGTTTGCGGCCATTTATAGCTATTTCCGTAGCAGGGCTGCAAACAGTGTGACCAAAAGTCCTTCTCAGGACTATTCTAGTTGTATACAGGCAGGCAGGGTATAGCCAGGTCGGAGTACAGTAGCAGAGTCCTTCTCAGGACTATTGTTGCTGTATACAGGCAGGGTATAGCCAGGTTGGAATACAGGCTAGTGACCAAAAGAGTCCTTGTCAGGACTATTGTAGCAGTATACAGGCAGGATGGCAGGCAGGCAGGGTATATAGCCATTCCTAGCGGTGACCGTATACCAGCCTTCATCATATCTGGGGCTGGTGTACACAGTCTAAAACAGTCCTGATAGTGTCAGACTTCTCAGCAATTGTCGCTCCTAAAACCTGTTAGGTTCTTAGTGCGTCCGTGCTTGCATTTAAAAACCGCACGTGTGTGCCTGTCGGTGGCAGCGTACAGGTGCACTTGTGTGCGTTTTTACCAAACTATTATATAACGCACAAGTGTAGTGTATAATACACGTCAGTCAGCAGTGGCTGATAGTGTCAGAGTTCTCGTCATTAATTTTTGCTCCTAAAACCTGTGTTAGGTTCTTAGTGCGTCCGTGCTTGCATTTAAAAACCGCACGTGTGTGCCTGTCGGTGGCAGCGTACAGGTGCACTTGTGTGCGTTTTTACCAAACTATTATATAACGCACAAGTGTAGTGTATAATACACGTCAGTCAGCAGTGGCTGATAGTGTCAGAGTTCTCGTCATTAATTTTTGCTCCTAAAACCTGTGTTACGTTCTTAGTGCGTCCGTGCTTGCATTTAAAAACCGCACGTGTGTGCCTGTCGGTGGCAGCGTACAGGTGCACTTGTGTGCGTTTTTACCAAACTATTATATAACGCACAAGTGTAGTGTATAATACACGTCAGTCAGCAGTGGCTGATAGTGTCAGAGTTCTCGTCATTAATTTTTGCTCCTAAAACCTGTGTTAGGTTCTTAGTGCGTCCGTGCTTGCATTTAAAAACCGCACATGTGTGCCTGTCGGTGGCAGCGTACAGGTGCACTTGTGTGCGTTTTTACCAAACTATTATATAACGCACAAGTGTAGTGTATAATACACGTCAGTCAGCAGTGGCTGATAGTGTCAGAGTTCTCGTCATTAATTTTTGCTCCTAAAACCTGTTAGGTTCTTAGTGCGTCCGTGCTTGCATTTAAAAACCGCACGTGTGTGCCTGTCGGTGGCAGCGTACAGGTGCACAATTTGCACAAACTTTGATATAACGCCCAAGTCTAGTGAATACACATCAGCACAGCATTGCAAAATGCGCAAGGGCGTTGGCAAGGAACAAGGAAGTGGACGTGATGGTGGTGCAGGCAGAGGCCGAGGTCGTGGGCAAGCTCTAATTTTGCCACAACAAAGGGCCACATCTAGTCGCTCACACGTCCTGTCCCAAATTCTTGGGGACCGCAGCAGTACACCGCTCTTGAAACAAGACCAGTGTCAACAGGTTGTTAGTTGGATAGCGGATAATGCTTCCAGTCAGATTGGCACCACCACAAACACTCTGTCTTCCACACGGTCAAGTGTCAGTAGCCGTGATACTGCACCGCACATTTCAGAACCTGATCCTCCTTCCTACCACAAGGCTGAGTACACGTCCTCGGACATTAATGATCCCACACTTGGACACTCGGAAGAGCTGTTCACGTTTCCATTCGCACATTCTGGCCTCTCGCCAGCTCATGTTGAAGTGGGTCATGAGGAGATCGTATGTACAGATGGCCAAATATTTGAGCAGCCACGTTCTCACGAAGTTGGCAACGTGTCTCAACAAGGGGTGGACGATGATGAGACACAATTGTCAGGAAGTCAGGAGGAGGAGCAGGGTGCGGAAGAGGAAGACGACGTGGTGGATGATCCAGTAACTGACCCAACCTGGCAGGAGGATATGCAGAGCGAGGACAGCAGTGCACAGGGGGAGGGAGGCGTAGCATCCCAACAGGCAGTAAGAAGCAGGGTGGTGGCTCCAGGCAGAAGTCAGGCAACCGTTCCCCGGAACAACAACACGACACAAGGTGCCTGTACAAATGTTAGGTCTTCCCGAGTCTGGCAGTTTTTTAAGTTGGATCCAGATGATTCTAAAAAGGCCATTTGCAACACCTGCCGTGCCAGCATCAGCAGGGGTACCAAAACTAGCAGCCTGACCACCACCAGCATGATCAGGCACATGTCAGCCAAGCACCCGACTTTGTGGGAAGTACAACAGAGTCGAGGAGCAGTGCTTGCTAATGTCATTGCTACGTCTTCGCTGGTTGTGCATGCGAGCCAATCCCCTGTCCATGCTGCCTGCGAACAAGCCTCCTCCGGTCCTGCACCTGCAGTTGCCTACTCAGAAATAACACCATCATCAAGCACGTCCTTGTCCCAGCGCAGCGTTCAGTTATCCATTCAGCAAACCTTTGAACGCAGGCGCAAATACACTGCCAACACCCCACATGCCACAGTTCTAAATGCTAACATTTCGCGACTGCTTGCGCTGGAAATGTTGCCTTTTAGGCTGGTGGAGACAGAAGCATTCCGCGACCTGATGGCGGCAGCTGTCCCACGTTACTCGGTCCCCAGCCGCCACTATTTCTCCCGGTGTGCCGTCCCCGCGTTGCATAACCACGTGTCACAAAACATCACACGTGCCCTGAACAACGCTGTTTCACCCAAAGTCCACCTAACCACAGACACGTGGACAAGTGCTTGTGGGCAAGGCCGCTACATCTCGTTGACGGCACACTGGGTTAATATTGTGGAAGCTGGGACCCAGTCTGAGCGAGGGACGGAACACGTCCTTCCCACACCAAGGTTTGCAGGCCCTACCTCAGTCAGTGTTTCACCCACACTCTACAGCTCCGGAATGTCATGCTCTTCAGCCTCCTCCTCCTCCTGCGCATCCTCATCCACTGTACCCTCCACACCAGTCCCAAGCTGGAAGCACTGCAGCACTGCCTCGGCGAAGCGGCAACAGGCTGTGCTGAAGCTAATCTGCATAGGTGACAAACCCCACAATGCAGAAGAGCTGTGGACAGCTCTGAAACAGCAGGCAGATCACTGGCTCACACCTCTGAACCTAAAGCCAGGAAAGGTCGTGTGTGACAATGGCCGGAACCTGGTGGCGGCTTTGAGGCGAGGCCAGCTGACACATGTTCCATGCGTGGCCCATGTGCTCAACCTCGTGGTTCAGCGGTTTCTAAAGTCATACCCAGAGCTGTCTGATCTGCTGGTAAAAGTTCGCCGCCTGTCTGCACATTTTCGAAAGTCACCTACTGCTTCAGCCGGCCTTGCCGGCTTTCAGCGCAGTTTGCATCTTCCGGCTCACAGACTGGTGTGTGATGTCCCCACGCGTTGGAATTCAACTCTGCACATGTTGGTCAGGATATGTGAGCAGAAGAGGGCAGTTGTTGAGTACCTGCATCACCTAAGCCGTCGGGAAATGGGTCAAACTCCACACATAACACCTGAGGAGTGGAGATGGATGTCCGACCTATGTACCATCCTCCAAAACTTTGAGGACTCCACCAAGATGGTGAGTGGTGATGACGCCATTATTAGCGTCACCATACCGCTACTCTGCCTTCTAAAACGGTCTCTGCTCAAAACCAAACATGATGCATTGCAAGCGGAGCGCGATGAGTTGCAGCAAGAAACAGTAGTGGGTGTGGGTGATAACACACAGCCCAGCCTCGTCTCATCACAACGTGCAGTGGAGGACTATGACGAGGAGGAGGATGAAGACATGGAGCAAATCTCCGGCCAAATTGAGGATATGACATGCACACCAGTCATATCCTTGGTTCAGCGTGGCTGGCCAGAGGACAGGGTAGATGAGGAGGAGGAGGAGGAGGAGGAGGACAGCATGTTCAGTCAACGTGTTGGTCAGGCTACTGAAGTCCTGGCTGTTAAGAGTCTGGCGCACATGGCTGACTTTATGGTAAGCTGCCTGTCTCGTGACCCTCGCGTTAAGAACATCTTGGCCGACAATCATTACTGGTTGGTAACACTGTTAGACCCACGCTACAAGGAGAACTTTATGTCTCTTATTCCCGAGGCGGAGAGGTCAACCAAAATGCAGCAGTTCCGGAAGGCCATAGTCACGGAAGTAGGCAAAGCATTCCCCTCACAAAACGCTAGCGGCATAGGTCAGGAATCAGTGGACAACCAAGGCGTACAGCCGAGAGAGGCACAAGTCCAATCCGCCAGAGGTAGGGGAACAGTCTTTAAGATGTGGGACAGTTTTCTCAGCCCCTCACGTACCACAGCCCCTGAGGTGCGGGGTAGTGCCACAAGAAATCCTAAGTTTGCCCAGATGCTCAAGGAGTACCTTGCAGATCGAACAACTGTACTCCGACATTCCTCTGTGCCTTACAATTATTGGGTATCCAAGGTGGACACGTGGCATGAATTGGCTCTCTACGCCTTGGAAGTCCTGGCCTGCCCTGCCGCTAGCGTTTTGTCAGAGCGTGTTTTTAGTGCCGCAGGTGGAATCATTACAGATAAACGCACCCGCCTGTCAACTGAAAATGCTGACAGGCTGACTCTGATCAAGATGAACAAGGGTTGGATTGGGCCAGACTTCACCACACCACCAGCAAATGAGAGCGGAATTTAAAGTTTGTAACGGGAATTTGCCATGTACCTCCAGTCACCCATGGGTACACACTTCTGGACTTTGGATAATCGCTGGACTGCTCCTCCTTCTCCTCATGCGCCACCATGATGACCGTTACAAGAGTTAGGCCTTTGTTTCAGGTATACCCCCAGTGGTAAATTTTTTCGCCCATTCTTTGCAGAATGGACATTACAACGACAGGAGACCCGCTCCTTTGCAATGGGAACAATGTTTTGAGGCCCTCATGCACGTCTCTATGCAGGGACAACGTGGAGCCTCCCAATTTTTGGCTGCCCTGCCAAAGGGCTATACTATAATACACCCACTTCCTGACAATGGACACTTAATGTTTTGAGGCCCTCATGCACGTCTCTATCCAGGGACAACGTGGAGCCTCCCAATTTTTGGCTGCCCTGCCAAAGGGCTATACTACAAAAGACCCACTTCCTGACAATGGACACTTAATGTTTTGAGGCCCTCATGCACGTCTCTATCCAGGGACAACGTGGAGCCTCCCAATTTTTGGCTGCCCTGCCAAAGGGCTATACTACAAAAGACCCACTTCCTGACAATGGACACTTAATGTTTTGAGGCCCTCATGCACGTCTCTATCCAGGGACAACGTGGAGCCTCCCAATTTTTGGCTGCCCTGCCTAAGGGCTATACTATAATACACCCACTTCCTGACAATGGACACTTAATGTTTTGAGGCCCTCATGCACGTCTCTATCTAGGGACAACGTGGAGCCTCCCAATTTTTGGCTGCCCTGCCAAAGGGCTATACTATAATACACCCACTTCCTGACAATGGACACTTAATGTTTTGAGGCCCTCATGCACGTCTCTATCCAGGGACAACGTGGAGCCTCCCAATTTTTGGCTGCCCTGCCAAAGGGCTATACTACAAAAGACCCACTTCCTTCCAATGGGCACTTCAGGTTTACAGGCCCTCATGCACGTCTCTATCCAGGGACAACGTGGAGCCTCCCAATTTTTGGCTGCCCTGCCTAAGGGCTATACTATAATACACCCACTTCCTGACAATGGACACTTAATGTTTTAAGGCCCTCATGCATGTCTCTATCCAGGGACAACGTGGAGCCTCCCAATTTTTGGCTGCCCTGCCAAAGGGCTATACTACAAAAGACCCACTTCCTTCCAATGGGCACTTCAGGTTTACAAGCCCTCATGCACGTCTCTATCCAGGGACAACGTGGAGCCTCCCAATTTTTGGCTGCCCTGCCAAAGGGCTATACTACAAAAGACCCACTTCCTTCCAATGGGCACTTCAGGTTTACAGGCCCTCATGCACGTCTCTATCCAGGGACAACGTGGAGCCTCCCAATTTTTGGCTGCCCTGCCTAAGGGCTATACTATAATACACCCACTTCCTGACACTGGACACTTAATGTTTTGAGGCCCTCATGCACGTCTCTATCCAGGGACAACGTGGAGCCTCCCAATTTTTGGCTGCCCTGCCTAAGGGCTATACTACAATAGACCCACTTCCTTACAATGGGCACTTCAGGTTTACAGGCCATCATGCACGTCTGCATGCAGGGGCATTGGTGAACCTCACAATTTTGGACTGCCCTGGCAAAGGAAAATACTACAAAGACTCAGTTCCTCAAAATGGGCACATTAGACTCAGAGGCCTTTATGTACGTCTCTTCTCAGGGACATCGGAGTGCCACACAATGTTTTACGTAAAATCTTTCATGTATTGATCTCAAAAAGTAACATACATTAGCTCTATCTCACTATTGGTTATGTGCCCTTAACATTTCCGCTATGAAAAATCATTTTGGTGTCATTTTGGAAGGTTTTCTGGTGAGTCCGTAAAAATGGCGTAAAACGCGGACAAAATTATTCACAGCTGTGACTTTTGAGTGATAAATGCTTCAAGGGGTCTTCCCCATGCAGTTGCCATGTCATTTGAGCACTCTTCGGAGACTTTTGTGCCATTTTTAGGGTTTCTACATGCTGCCGGTGGTCATTTCACAAAAATACTCGGGTCTCCCATAGGATAACATTGGGCTCGGTGCTCGGGCCGAGTACACGAGTATCTTGGGAGGCTCGGCCCGAGCTTCGAGCACCCGAGCTTTTTAGTACTCGCTCATCACTACTAATAAACCTAAAAAATAAAAATAAATTGAATAAAAATCATGAATGTTGTGTTATAACAGGAAATTCGGTGTAAGAATGAATATCCGGGATGAGAGTTCAGCGAATGAGTTATAGAAATTGTTACAAAAAGGAGTGTGTACGGTTTATGCGTAAATTTTCAGAATGCGTACATGAAAATTATATGTATGTGAGAATGTCCCCCATGCTTTGTAAAAAGTTATTTATGAAAATGTAAATAAAATATATAAAAATGCCTAATTATTTATAATTTATGAGAAAGATATATATGTATGGAAGAATGTTATAAGGTGTCCAAGAACCATAAAGAAAAAGGGTGCATATATAATGTTAGAGGTCTAGAGTTCCACCAGGCTATATCACCCCTGAAGAAATAGAAAGAAGACCTTACTACCTGTGTACCCCAAAAAAAGCTATATTTCTTAGCCAGGATTATGGTGGAGATATGCACAAGTGAAATAAGAATATAAAGTAATACAATAAGATTATAAAACCAATATGTGTGCATTCATGCACCACCCGGTACGCTACCCTTGCCAAATTGCTCACTCTAGATCCCCACACGATCCATGAAGCCGTTCCCCCGGTCACACCGCCTGCTGCCGGTTCCCACTCATCCCTGGGGGAGTTAGGCGAGTGGTATCGAGAGATACATGTCGGCACTGATGATACCCCCATACACCACAAGGAAGGGGTATACCGGGTGGTACAGGAGTATGAGCGGGTTTTTAGCAAGCACCCTCTAGATTTTGGGCAGATTAAAGGGGTTCAACACCACATCCCTACCGGTACACACTCCCCTATTAAAGAGAGATACAGGCCTATTCCCCCTGCGCACTACCAATGCGCCAAAGACATGTTGAGGAACATGAAGGAGGCAGGGGTTATTAGGGACAGCTGTAGTCCCTGGGCCGCTCCGTTGGTGCTGGTTAAGAAGAAGGATGGCACCATGCGGATGTGTGTGGATTACCGGAAGATTAACCAGATAACGCATAAGGATGCTTACCCTCTGCCCCACATCAAAGAGTCCCTGGCCTCGCTGAGAACCGCTAACTACTTCTCCACCCTTGACCTCACCAGCGGGTACTGGCAGGTGGCCGTGGCACCGGAAGACCGAGAGAAGACTGCCTATGGGACCGTTTTGCTGTACTTGGATGATGTGATTGTGTACTCACAGACGTATGAAGCCCACCTGGAGCACCTAGCCGAGGTGTTCGCGTCCCTTGCCAAGTATGGGATGAAGTTGAAGCCCTCAAAGTGTCATCTGCTGAAACCCAGAGTGCAGTACCTAGGACATGTGGTTGGTGCGGAAGGTGTCGCCCCAACCCCGAGAAGATCACCGCCATCCAAGACTACATAAGGTACATAAAAGGTACATAAAATGAGAATAATGGGGATAGGGGAAAATATGTGTAACTGGGTTAAAAACTGGCTCAGTGATAGGAAACAAAGGGTGGTTATTAATGGTACGTACTCGGACTGGGTCTCAGTTCATAGTGGTGTACCACAGGGGTCAGTATTGGGCCCGCTTCTTTTCAACATATTTATAAATGACATTGTTGGGGGCATGCGGAGTAGAATTTCAATATTTGCAGATGATACTAAACTCTGCAGGGTAATCAATACAGAGGAGGATAATTTTATATTACAGGGAGATTTATGTAAATTGGAGGATTGGGCTGAGAAGTGGCAATTGAAGTTTAATGTAGATAAATGTAAGGTCATGCACTTGGGTAGAGGAAATAACATTTATGATTATGTACTTAATTGTAGAACACTGGGTAAAACAGACACAGAAAAAGACTTGGGTGTATGGGTGGATGGTAAACTTCACTTTAGTGGACAGTGTCAGGCAGCTGCTGCCAGGGCTAATAAAATAATGGGATGTATTAAAAGAGGTATAAGTGTTCATGAAAAAAATATAGTTCTACCTCTGTACAAGTCACTAGTGCGACCGCACGTAGAATACTGTGTACAATTCTGGTCACCGATATATAAGAAGGACATAGCTGAACTGGAGAGGGTGCAAAGAAGAGCGACCAAGATTATTAGAGGAATGGGGGGGATGCAATACGAAGACAGGTTATTAAACTTGGGGTTATTTAGTCTGGAAAAACGAAGGCTTAGGGGAGATCTAATCACAATATATAAATATATGAGGGGACAGTACAGAGACCTTTCCAAAGATCTATTTACACCTAGGCCTGCGACTGGAACACGGGGGCATCCGCTACGTCTTGAGGAAAGAAGGTTTAATCATAATCACAGACGAGGATTCTTTACTGTACGAGCAGTGAGACTATGGAATTCTCTGCCGCATGATGTTGTAATGAGTGATTCACTACTAACATTTAAGCAGAGCCTGGATGCCTTTCTTGAAAAATTTAATATAACCAGTTATGTATATTAGATTTTATGACAGGGTATTGATCCAGGGAACTAGTCTGATTGCTGGATGTGGAGTCAGGAAGGAAATTTTTTCCCCATTGGAACTTGTTTGCCACATTGGGTTTTTTTGCCTTCCTCTGGATCAACATGTTAGGCTACGGGTTGAACTAGATGGACTTAGAGTCTCCCTTCAACCTTAAAACTATGATACTATGATGACTGGCCGAGACCGACCACAGTGAGGGAAGTGAGGCAGTTTCTGGGCCTGGTGGGATATTACCGTCGCTTCATTAAGGGGTACACAAAGATGGCTGCCCCCATGCAAGACCTCCTCGTAGGACAGACCAAGGGTGGTAGATCCCTAGTAGCCCCATTGGTGTGGGAAGAAAAGCATGAGGAATCCTTCCGCCAGCTGAGAACAGCCCTGACCGGAGAGGAAATCCTAGCGTACCCTGACTACAGCCGCCCATTCATCCTCTACACCGACGCCAGCAATGTGGGCTTGGGGGCTGTTCTATCCCAGGTCCAAGACAGAAGGGAAAAGGTAATAGCTTATGCTAGCCGAAAACTCCGACCGACTGAGAGGAACCCTGAGAACTACATCTCCTTCAAGCTTGAGCTCTTGGCACTGGTGTGGGCTATCACCGAGCGGTTCCGCCATTACCTGGCAGCAGCCAAGTTCACCGCGTACACAGACAATAACCTGCTGACCCATCTAGATACGGCCAAGCTGGGCGCGTTGGAGCAGCGGTGGGTGACCAGGTTAGCCAACTACGATTTCACCATCAAGTACCGGGCCGGCCGTACCAACGTCAATGCCAATGCACTCTCCCGGATGCCCCACCTGTCGGAAGAGGGGCCAGAGGATGATGACCTCGAAGAGATCGAGTTGCCTGCATTTCACCGGCCATTCACTGAGAAGGTGCACGTCTACCAACAACGGGTGAACCTGGATCCGCTGCCCCGACAGGACTGGCAGGAAGCTCAGGACCAGGCACCTGCTGTCCGCCTGGTCAAGACTCTAGTGGAACAGGGTTCTGCTGGGATAGACCCTGCTGCCCCTGCCGAAGCCCAACGTCTGTGGCAAGAACGGACCCGGCTATACCTACACCAGGGGAAGTTGTATCGCGAGCTGATTAATCCAAAGACTCACGAGAAGATCCGCCAGCTGGTGATTCCCCAGGCTAACGTGCCCACCGTCCTGCAAGCATACCATGATGGTGCAGTGCACTTCGGGTGGAAGAAGCTAGAGATGTTGTTAAGAGAGCGGTTCTATTGGAGTGGAATGCGGGAATCTGTGGAGGCCTGGTGCCGAGAATGTGGCCCTTGCGCATTGAGAAGGAAGGACGAGGCCAGCCAGAAGGCACCCCTACACCCGATCATTACACACCAACCGCTGGAGCTGGTTGCCCTTGACCATGTAAAGCTCACCCCCAGCCGAAGTGGGTACACCTACGCTCTGACCATCGTAGACCACTACTCGAGGTTCCTGGTGGTTGTCCCAGTTAAGGACTTAACCGGCCGCACCGCTGCTAAGGCTTTCCAGGCTTATTTCTGTTGACCGCATTGGTACCCGGAGAGGGTGCTTACCGACCAGGGTCCGGCCTTTGAAGCAGAGGTATTCCAGGAATTCTGCCAGTTGTACGGCTGCAAGAAAATCCGGACCACGCCTTACCACGCCCAAACCAATGGCATTTGTGAAAAGATGAACCACTTGGTCCTGGGCCTCCTCAAGACGTTACCACTGGAAGAGCGGAACCTGTGGCTGGAGAAGCTACCTGACCTGGTCGATATGTACAACAACATCCCTTCCAGCTCTACGAAATGCACTCCAGCATACCTGATGAGAGCTCGTCCCGGCCGGCTACCAGTGGATCTGGAAATGGGCTTGGAAGCTTCAGAAGCACTCCTGTCGACAGCTGAATGGGACACTCGGCGGAGGACACAGTACCGACAGGTCCAGGAGTATGTTGAAAAGAACTTGTGCCGGAGTCGGGGACAACAGGAGCAGTGCTTCAACAAGAAGGCGCCTGCCGGTTCCTTCAAACCTGGGGATGTAGTGCTGAAGCGGAAAAGAAGGGCCCACAAGCTGGATGATCAATGGGAAAAAACCCCGTATGTAGTCCAGCCCACAGGATGGGAGAATGGGAAGGCCTACCAGATCAGCCGTGACCAGGGGGGGACTTTGGCCACGGTTTCCCGAGACCACCTGAAGAAGTGCCCACCAGCATTGAGAGTAGCGGATGAGGCTCCAGTTCCCAGTCCAGTGGAGAAGGAAAAAGAGGTAATCCACACCATGATGGGTGATTTTCCAGCAGACTGGCCTACACAGAACGGTGCGGTGATCCTTCCAGTGATACTGTTCCCACAACCCGTGGATGAAGAAATGATGGAAACGGTTAACCGCGAGCCAGTGCCCAGGGATGTACCTGTACCCAGCTCCCCTACGCCTCCGCCTGCCCCACATGATAGCAGGGAGGAGGAACTGACTGTTCCCTCTGCCCCACTGCCTGTCACCACTGACACCGGACCCCGAAGGTCCACTCGCCCCAACCTAGGTAGACCCCCACTTAGGTACAGGGAAACTACTCTTTAAAAGGGGGGGGCTTTATGTGTTGAGTGTACCAGTTTGAAAGTTTTAAATGATAAGTAAAGATGATCAACCAAAGAAGTTTACCTGATTGAACCGTGATTAAACCGGCCGTTGCCGGCAACTGTTGTCCCCGTAGGGACTGTGCAACCATTGCGTAAGGAACTGCTTACGGACAAGCCCGAGAACTTGCAGGGCAACCACAAACTTAGTGCAATGTAAATAAAAATGTTTGTTGGCTTGACACCGTTACCGCCTCCGGAGAGGCTGATTTGGGAGGATGGGCCTGGAGGAAAGGGATGGCCTAGGCCCGCCACTACCGTAACCGGTGGCGATCCTCCGGGGGTTCAGGGGTCCCCTTGGACGTGGGCCCCCTGAAAGAGACAGAACCCGCTCGGGCAACTTGGTGCTGGACTGGGGTCAAGGGGTGCTGCCCGCTTCTTAGGGGCAGCATCAGGGCCAGGTTGTTTGGGTGGGAGAAGAGCGGAAGCTGTACCGTTGTAAAATGTTTATGATGCTTTTACATGTTTTACCGTTTTATTCTTTTTCAGTTGTGAAAATAAAACCGGTGATGGACGGGCAGCCCGCGGACGGTCTGCATTTTACTATAGGGGAATGTGGCGCCCTGGACAAGCCAGGTCGTCACAGGTACTACACCAACACACTCTACACTCCGGCTAGGCACACCGAAGCTAAACACAAATCCTAGTTGCCTTCCTCCAGGGGCTGATGTCCACACCAGGGGGTGGGCCAGGCGGTTGATCCCACCCACCGAGGAGTTCACAGTCCTGGAGGCGGGAAAAGGAGTCAGATTAGAGATCAGTTTTGGAGTTAGAGAAGTGAAGAGGAGAGGAGACTGACCGTGTCCGGGTGTGTGGCCCGGGCACTCAGCAAGGTTGGCAGACGGTGGTGACCTTCTGCAGGAGAGGCTGATTGGAGTGAACCGTACAGACCGGGGATGGGCGGTGGCCCGCCGGTACCAGATCGGGGAGTGAAGAGAAGCCAGCACCATCCGGCAGGGCCTACGGACCCCGACCAGGCTAGGAGTCGCCGTAAAACCGGTCAAATCCGTTAGCGACGGGAACCTCCAGGGTTTCCCAGCAGTCAAGACCCGATTGAAGGCAACAGCTCACACCGTAGAGGGAAGCACAGTCACCGCCAAGGCTACAGTTCCCAGGGCCAGAGCCTGCGGGCAAAAGGGGCTCCCTCAGCATCCATCCAAGCTGGGGAGCGGGTTACCGGTGGGAAGCCCGCTAGATTTTGGGGGAATAAAAGGGGTCCAACACCACATCCCCACAGGTGCACACCCACCCATCAAAGAGAGCTATAAGCCAATACCACCTTCACATTGCCAGTGTACCAAGGACATGTTGAGCAACATGAAGGCGGCTGGGGTTATCCGTGACAGTTGTAGCCTTTGGGCAGCTCTGTTGATCCTGTTAAAAAAGAAGGACGGCACCACTCCCCGTATTGAGGAATCGCTAGCTGCATTGAGAACTGCAAATTATTTTTCTACCCTTGATCTCACTAGTCACTATTGGCAAGTGTCCGTTGCTGAGGCAGACCGGGAGAAGACCGCCTTCGCCACCCCTATGGGTCTCTGCGAGTTCAAAAGCATGCCCTTCGAGCTGTGCAATGCGCCAGGAACCTTCCAGAGGCTGATGGAATGCTGCTTGGGACAAGATTTTAGGGTGTATAAAAAGGGAGATTAGATCCCGTGATCCCAACGTATTGTTACACCTCTATAAATCACTTGTAAGGCTACATCTGGAATATGGGAACCAGTTTTGGGCTCCACATTTTAAAAAGGACATTCAGAAGTTAGAGTCAGTTCAAAGGTGGGCAACTAGACTACTACAAGGAATGGAAGGCCTCCCATATGATGACAAGTTGAAAAAGTTATTAAGTGATTATTGGCTGCAATGGGGCTTTCTGGCTGGTGCCAGCCTCTCTTCTTAGCACACAGGAACCACAATCCCTACACCATGCTTCAATGGATTCTCTCATCCCAGCCCAGTAAAACTACATATTTTACACAGTCATAAGCAGCCAAAAGGGATCTATTCTATTCAATTGCAAATGATCTAGATAAGACTGAGAATAAGATACTGCACGGGACATAGCAGAGTTGGTCAAGTTGAGTGGAGATGAGTTTGCTATTTGGCACAGCTTTTTGCATCAATAAAGCAAGTAAAAGGTGTGAAAGATAAAAAAAAGGGTGAAAGTGTGAAAAGTGAATTGGCCAAATTGAGGTGCATATAAAGTTTTTGCTTTCTTTCAATTCACTAATGGGGCTCATTTGAATCAGGTGAATTGAGTTCTGCTTTTGGAAACTGGGTTAAGAAGGGGTGCACCGGTCCTGGAGGTACTGCAATACCAGGTCAATGCGTGGAGTGGACAGAGCAAGATTTTTTCCATCTCCTTGTTCTAAAAATCCATTTAATATATGGTCCCCAGAGAGGGGACGTATCAGATATTAAACTGATAAGAACAGATTTAATTTTTTTTTTTTTCTGTTTATCAGTAGGACTTCAAAATAACAAAGGTGATCGCCTCCCGTTGCCTGGGAACCGTCCAGGCACAAGAGGGCTATGTGTCACCAGAAGGCGCACACACTTCCTCAAGGCCGGCAGACGTGCAATCCCAGGCACCTTCCAGTACCGACCAAGGTAGCGTCCTCCGAAACTACACTTGATCTTAGCCAAAAGGCCGAGAAGCTATAACCCGAATTGGTTACGGCCTTGAGTGGCACCCTGGCCTATACCGGACACATCTTAGGGAGAGGGAGACAAACCCACACCTACAGAACACATTTTGTCACCCAAGCCAACCCTTGAAAAGGCTGTTTTGCAGAGCAAAAACAAGAAGAATGGTGCTTTTTGCAGCCGCCGCCCACTGCAATGAATCTGAATAACTCCTCCTTTTGGACACAAGCACCTCCCCTCCCCCTTGCAGTCTTTCCAATTCATGATACAAAAAGACGGACGGACAGGACAGGACAGGACAGGCTGCCTGACTTTCCGTCACTGCCACCCTTTGCCATCCTTGCCCGTAGAAAGCCCTTTCATCATCCCCAAACCCTAATCTTTTCCCTTCCCTTCCCAGATGCGTCTCACTCCCTTTCATTAGGAAGTGAGCGCAGCCTTTTCTCCGTTCTGCACATGCGCGACGTTAAACACAAATGAGCAGGCGTGCGTTCCATTACCCTCACTGCATTCCACTCCCATACAGGAAGTGGGCGCAGCTATTACTACGGTCGCACATAAAAGAACCCACGGCCACCACTGCACATAGCTGACTCCACCACAGGACACCCACTTCTACACCAACGCAGGTAAGACAGGATCGGCACCTCTATGCTCCCGTTACAATCAGGCTCAGTCACCATGTGATAACGCTCTCAACTCTTTAGTTGCAGGCTCCCCTTGCTTCACCTCCACTGGCTGTGCTGCCATTTCCTCTCCCACCTGGAAGGTATACTTTATTCCACTATTTTCCTGTTTCTCTCTTCCCCCTTTTCCCATAACCTACTTTTATCTGCATTTGTGGGGTATCTATATGCTATTTACATCATAGTTTTATTCATTAATATGGAAGGGAAGAGTGCCCATGAGAGTGTTGAACTGCGGAGAGCAAGAGATTAAGCTGCTCCGATTTGCCACCATTGATAAGCTGTTCTCAGTAGATACACATGCTATCCAAACAGCAGCATCCACCATTGTTCAGCCCACCCATTCAGTGACAGCTCACCAAGTCAGCCAGAGGAGTGGTGTAAGGAATTACACGTAGGCACTGACTCCACACCTTCACATCACAAGAAGGGGGTCTACAGGCTAGTGCAAGAATACGAGCAAGTCTTCAGCAAACATCCGCTAGACTTTTGAAGAATAAAAGGGGTCAAACACTACATCCCCACAAGTGCACACCCACCCATCAAAGAGAGATATAAGCCAAAACTACCTGCACATTACCAGTGTACCAAGGACATGTTGAGCAACATGAAGGAGGCTGGGGTTATCCGTGACAGTTGTAGCCTCTGGGCAGCTCCGTTGGTCCTGTTAAAGAAGAAGGACAGCACCACTCCCCTGTATTGAGGAATAGCTAGCTGCATTGAGAACTGCAAATTATTTTTCTACCCTTGATCTCACTAGTCGCTATTGGCAAGTGTCCGTTGCTGAGGCAGACCGGGAGAAGACCGCCTTTGCCACCCCGATGGGTCTCTGCGAGTTCAAAAGCATGCCCTTCGAGCTGTGCAATTTGCCAGGAACCTTCCAGAGGCTGATGGAATGCTGCTTGGGACACCGAAACTTTGAAACGGTACTGCTATACCTTTATGATGTTATTGTTTATTCTAAAGCAAACAAGATTTTAGGGTGTATAAAAAGGGAGATTAGATCCGGTGAGCCCAACGTATTGTTACCCCTCTATAAATCACTTGTAAGGCCACATCTGGAATATGGGGTAAAGTCCTGAGCAGGTTGATAACCATTGGTTTGAGCATGGTAGGGTGTAGTGCGCATCTTCCTGCATCGGTAAAAGCTGCAGAAGTCCTTGAAGATTTCCGCTTCAAAGGCTGTGCCTTGATCTGTGAGGACTCTCTCTGAGTAGCCATGAGGTCTGCATAAGTGTGCTTGGAAGACCTTCGCTGCAGTATGGGCCATTAGATCTTTGACTTGTACCACAACCATAAATCTCGAGTAGTTGTCTACCATCGTAAGTGCATACGTGAGCTCGCCTCGATATTCTGCAACAAAACTCCCTTTTTCGATTTCAGTTTCAGCAAACACTCCTCTTCCTGTAGAAAATATTTATCATTACCTAAGACAGTCATTCTAATGCATGACAATATTAAGGCAATTTAGTTAAAACTTGTTTTAACTCACCTTTAAGGGGATTGATGTATTTCATGGTCAATCCAGGTTTGTCAGTGATGGCACTGACATAATGTATGGCGTCTTTTTCGGGCGTTATCCTTTGCCTTTTCATTGTGAAAATCCAGTTGCCTATATCAAAGCAAATTCTACTACTTGTAAAGTATGCAGAAAATGAAATGTAGAACATATAACATCAACTGCTTAGGAACGCATCATAGGTTAGTACTTAAAAGGATATTGTCATGTTCTAGTCATAATGCAAGCTGGACATTTTTCATGTTACCCTGTAATCGCCGGCCTGTTCTAATGCTCACAAGCCAAGATATAGGCTCAGCTGCTAAGGCTTCCCTCTGCCTTCTGAATGAAACTTGAATATGTCTGGGTCACTGTGTATATAGCAGGTGCTCAGAAAAAATAACAGTCAATTCAATAGAAATAGCTCTGGCACACTATAGTGATCAATAACGTAAGAAAAGAACTCTTGGAATGCTGAAAATTCTTTATTTGTGCAAAAGGATAATTCATCCAACGTTTCGACCTTGTTTTTAGGTCTTTATCAAGGATAAAGTTATCTAAGATCATAAAGGGTTACAAAACCATATAAACACGTAATTAGTACATAGTACAACATAACAGTACAATATATTGCTACTTGAGAGTACAATGGGTCAAATGACCATGATGCACATACAAAAAATTTTTCCAAAGCCATAGTGAAAACATTTGTACTGAGGAAAGAAAATTTCCACATGACCTATCTGGAGAAACATTCTGGATCAAACAACCAAAAATAGTCAAGCAGGTAAATACACACCTATATGGATAACAGGATGATATGTGTTCAATTGTATAGCGTCATTGCCATTAAGGTACAAATGGAAAACTTGCAATCCTATATAGTGAAGGAAATGAACACATATCATATCAAAGAACACAGGAACATGGGTGTGAGAAAAACCTCAATGTTTATACTTTGTTCTTTATAATGGTGTGAACATGTATATGTCTCAGTACCTTATGCACTTGAGAATTCTAGTGAGTAGATCATGAAAGCCTATTTCAGAACTGGAATCGGTAAATAATTGTAGGTGGAATCTAAATGAAAAGATGGTACAAGTGTTATCATGACACGTGGGCTATAACACAATGGACCGTGTGACAAAGAAGAAAGGAGAGAAAGAAGAGGAAGAAAATGCAACTACCTGTAACATTACGTGATAGTCACTGGTAAGTATCACTTGACAATTCAAATGAAAAAGGATTCCTTTATTAAAGGGTTCTCAGTCGCCTCAGGATCATGAAATACTAGGGTAAATGATATGAGAATGGGTAAGAAGCACCACTAAAGGAAATATGAGATGCAGGACATATATCTATAAACCCCTGAACTACATGATAGAAATAAAAAGAAGAAAAAAGAAAAAAAAGAAGAAAGAAGAAGAACACATAGAATGCGGAAAGAGAATGGGTACAACTACCTGAGTTACTGCAGGGAGGCCCCTGGTTGGTATTGTGAGGGTTAGTGGAATTCCTTCACTGAAGGGTTCTCAGTTGCCTCAGGTTCGTGAAAAATGCTATAGACAAATAATGCCCGGAGAAAAGGGGTTCATATACAGCGAATAATGGTAATACAAGGTACATGTGTCACATGTAATAGTATATATATATATATTGTACTAAGCTCTACACCAGAAATAGAAAGTAGTCCCTCTGCCTTCTGTCTAGGTGCCCTGAGTTATGTCCTGTAAACTGTCACAGGGACCCAGACACACATGTGTAGTAGGGGAATATCCCTGCTGAGATGCCAGTGCTAAAGCACTCGTTTGCTGTGGAGTTGAACGCTATGTGAGCAGTTCTTACCTTCAATGAGCAGAAGTCTCTTTTTTCAGATTTCAATATCTCTGTGGGTATCTGGCAGAAATATGGAATACTCTTTACTGCTAAGACCCTGTACACCACTCCCACTAAAGGGGGCTTTACACGCTGCGACATCGCTAATGCGGAGTCGTTGAGGTCACGGAATTTGTGACGCACATCCGGCCGCATTAGCGATGTTGCTGCGTGTGACACCGATGAGCGATTTTGCATCGCTGCAAAAACGTGCAAAATCGCTCATCGGTGACATGGGTCTCCATTCTCGATTATCGTTACTGCAGCAGTAACGATGTAGTTCGTCGCTCCTGCGGCAGCACACATCGCTCCGTGTGACACCGCAGAAACGAGGAACCTCTCCTTACCTGCCTCCCAGCCGCTATGAGGAAGGAAGGAGGTGGGCGGGATGTTCCGGCCACTCATCTCCGCCCCTCCGCTGCTATTGGGCGGTCGCTCAGTGACGTCGCTGTGACGCCGCACGGACCGCCCCCTTAGAAAGGAGGCGGTTCGCCGGTCACAGCGACGTCGCCGGGCAGGTAAGTATGTGTGACAGGTCTGGTCGGTGTTGTGCAGCATGGGCAGCGATTTGCCCGTGTCGCGCAACAGATGGGGGCGGGTATCCACACTAGCGATATCGGGACCGATATCGCAGTGTGTAAAGTAGCCTTTAATAAACTGTGTAAAGGATTTTAAGTAAAAATCCACAATAAACCAGCGCTAGATGGGTTTTTATAATTTTATTAATAGACCACAAATAAAAAATTTTTTGCTATCCTTGTTTCAAGACAGAGTATTTGATAATATACAATACACTGATTATTACTAAAACCAAGGACCACATAAAATAAAAAATGAAAGTAATGAGAATAAAATTCTTTTGTATAACCAATTAACTTCGAGGTGATACAATATTCACATTGATTTAGTTTTACCAGTCTAATGTAATGCCCCGGCCGGTGGCATATATTTTGTTTGGTTAATAATTTAGACTTATACAATGAAAGATGTACTATACCACCCCTGGCTAACTTACAAGTTTTAAGTTGTACAATATTTATGTACAAGTTTGCGACGTTATATTCATATATAGGAAGGCAAACAATATTGGCAATTTAGTGGCACCCACCATACGTAATCTTACAGCACCTAATAAGGGAGGATTATTTGACCTGAAAGGTTTTTTTCCATGCAAAAGCTGTATAGTATGTAAGAATACAAAAAATATTTCACGGAAATCCTTCTTACAGGGGCAGTCAGAAGTCATGATTAGAGAATTTATTACATGTCAATCAAAGGGAGTAGTATATTGAATTCAATGTCCCTGTCAGAAAAAATACATTGAGAGAACTATTAGACCCCTATGGAAAAGGGTGGGTGAGCACATTAGAAGTGTTAAAAATAAATGTACTAAGCACCCCCTATCCAGACATTATGTGTTAAAACATGGAGGGTCCTTTAAAGGATCCCAAGTATGGGGCGTACAAAAAATAACTAAGGATTGGAGAGGTGGCGATTTCATTAAAAAAATGTCACGAGCAGAAAGCCAATGGATTTTTGAATTGAACACCTTGAAACCATATGGACTCAATAATGATATAGAACTGTTTCCTTTTAATTAATTTATATTTTTATAGGTAGAGGAGTAATAGGTACTGATAATAATACGGAGAGAAGGAAAAAAAAAAAAAAAAAAAAAAGCGATTGTCATGGAGATATATGTGTATATATGCATAATATATATTAAAATTGGTGCTTCACTTGCCCAAGGTTGATGTAGATATAAGGGGCTTTTCATATTATAGCAAATTTATATTACACCTTTATGATGTCCTTTTGTTAAATTTATTGTTGAAAAAAAGCATATGCATATATACACATTGTCTTCCCAGTATATGATGATACAAGCAAGGCTATATATAGGTCTTTTTAGAAAAACCTTTAGAAAAACCTTTGCACATAATTATATTATATGGCTATTATGAACGGTCTTTCACAAATTGATATATGTAGTGGTCATTGAATGTTGGTTGAATTTAAACATTGTTTAATTTTATGCAAATTATAACCAATTAAATATATGCATAAATAGTGCTCTAGGCAACAGCTGAGTTATCCTTGAGGAAGGGGGCCGTTACACGCCCCCGAAACGCGCGTCGGATCAGGACTCTGTTTTTGCCTACCTCACCTGT
This sequence comes from Anomaloglossus baeobatrachus, assembly GCF_048569485.1. Taxonomy (NCBI): domain Eukaryota; kingdom Metazoa; phylum Chordata; class Amphibia; order Anura; family Aromobatidae; genus Anomaloglossus; species Anomaloglossus baeobatrachus. Next base: position 61,325 of record NW_027442642.1, on the reverse strand, counting down.
GCGGTGATAACCTGCCAAGTAATCTCTCCCTCGTGTGGAATCAACCGGCTTCCACTGGACACGGTACGGATTGCCTGCTGGAGAGGTTGAGAGGTTACCGCTGACATTTCCTTTGTCTGCAACCAGGATACATTGGTACCTCCAGCGGTTCTGCATTGCTCGTTTGGAAGCGGATCGGAGCCTTGTGTGGTGCTAACCTGCAAAGCAACTTCCTCCTGTGTGGAATCAGTCAGCTGACACTGGATACGGTCTGGACTGCCCGCTGGAGAGGCTGAGTAGTTACCGCTGATCTTATTGTTGTCCGCAGCCAACATCTTGGTGCTTTCAGTGGCTTCGTACTGCTTGATTTCGAAAGTACATTTGGGAGAATACGGGACCGGCTGGTTTGTGGCCTTGTGAAGTGTTATAAAGGCTCTGTAAAGAGGGATGTCGGTAACCATACATCTCCCCCAGAGCCAGCACTAGTCGCGGCCACTGGCCTCAAAACGTCCGCTCTGGAAGTCTAACAGGTCAATCCTGTATATAGCGGTTCCAGCCTAATCAACGGAGAAATCCGGGGTGTTTTTTGCGGTCAAGTTGTTGTGAGGTTTATTCCCCCAGGCCCTGGGGGCGAATATAACGTCGCAAACTTATATTGTACAACTTAAAACTTGTAAGTTAGCCAGGGGTGGTATAGTACATCTTTCATTGTATAAGTCTAAATTATTAACCAAACAAAATATATGCCACCGGCCGGGGCATTACATTAGACTGGTAAAACTAAATCAATGTGAATATTGTATCACCTCGAAGTTAATTGGTTATACAAAAGAATTTTATTCTCATTACTTTCATTTTTTACTTTATGTGGTCCTTGTTTTATGTGGTCCTTGGTTTTAGTAATAATCAGTGTATTGTATATTATCAAATACTCTGTCTTGAAACAAGGATAGCAAAAAATGTTTTATTTGTGGTCTATTAATAAAATTATAAAAACCCATCTAGCGCTGGTTTATTGTGGATTTTTACTTAAAATCCTTTACACAGTTTATTAAAGGCTACTTTACACACTGCGATATCGGTCCCGATATCGCTAGTGTGGATACCCGCCCCCATCTGTTGCGCGACACGGGCAAATCGCTGCCCATGCTGCACAATACCGACCAGACCCGTCACACATACTTACCTGCCCGGCGACGTCGCTGTGACCGGCGAACCGCCTCCTTTCTAAGGGGGCGGTCCGTGCGGCGTCACAGCGACGTCACTGAGCGACCGCCCAATAGCAGCGGAGGGGCGGAGATGAGTGGCCGGAACATCCCGCCCACCTCCTTCCTTCCTCATAGCGGCTGGGAGGCAGGTAAGGAGAGGTTCCTCGTTTCTGCGGTGTCACACGGAGCGATGTGTGCTGCCGCAGGAGCGACGAACTACATCGTTACTGCTGCAGTAACGATAATCGAGAATGGAGACCCATGTCACCGATGAGCGATTTTGCACGTTTTTGCAGCGATGCAAAATCGCTCATCGGTGTCACACGCAGCAACATCGCTAATGCGGCCGGATGTGCGTCACAAATTCCGTGACCCCAACGACTCCGCATTAGCGATGTCGCAGCGTGTAAAGCCCCCTTTAGTGGGAGTGGTGTACAGGGTCTTAGCAGTAAAGAGTATTCCATATTTCTGCCAGATACCCACAGAGATATTGAAATCTGAAAAAAGAGACTTCTGCTCATTGAAGGTAAGAACTGCTCACATAGCGTTCAACTCCACAGCAAACGAGTGCTCTAGCACTGGCATCTCAGCAGGGATATTCCCCTACTACACATGTGTGTCTGGGTCCCTGTGACAGTTTACAGGACATAACTCAGGGCACCTAGACAGAAGGCAGAGGGACTACTTTCTATTTCTGGTGTAGAGCTTAGTACAATATATATATATATACTATTACATGTGACACATGTACTTTGTATTACCATTATTCGCTGTATATGAACCCCTTTTCTCCGGGCATTATTTGTCTATAGCATTTTTCACGAACCTGAGGCAACTGAGAACCCTTCAGTGAAGGAATTCCACTAACCCTCACAATACCAACCAGGGGCCTCCCTGCAGTAACTCAGGTAGTTGTACCCATTCTCTTTCCGCATTCTATGTGTTCTTCTTCTTTCTTCTTTTTTTTCTTTTTTCTTCTTTTTATTTCTATCATGTAGTTCAGGGGTTTATAGATATATGTCCTGCATCTCATATTTCCTTTAGTGGTGCTTCTTACCCATTCTCATATCATTTACCCTAGTATTTCATGATCCTGAGGCGACTGAGAACCCTTTAATAAAGGAATCCTTTTTCACTTGAATTGTCAAGTGATACTTACCAGTGACTATCACGTAATGTTACAGGTAGTTGCATTTTCTTCCACTTCTTTCTCTCCTTTCTTCTTTGTCACACGGTCCATTGTGTTATAGCCCACGTGTCATGATAACACTTGTACCATCTTTTCATTTAGATTCCACCTACAATTATTTACCGATTCCAGTTCTGAAATAGGCTTTCATGATCTACTCACTAGAATTCTCAAGTGCATAAGGTACTGAGACATATACATGTTCACACCATTATAAAGAACAAAGTATAAACATTGAGGTTTTTCTCACACCCATGTTCCTGTGTTCTTTGATATGATATGTGTTCATTTCCTTCACTATATAGGATTGCAAGTTTTCCATTTGTACCTTAATGGCAATGACGCTATACAATTGAACACATATCATCCTGTTATCCATATAGGTGTGTATTTACCTGCTTGACTATTTTTGGTTGTTTGATCCAGAATGTTTCTCCAGATAGGTCATGTGGAAATTTTCTTTCCTCAGTACAAATGTTTTCACTATGGCTTTGGAAAAATTTTTTGTATGTGCATCATGGTCATTTGACCCATTGTACTCTCAAGTAGCAATATATTGTACTGTTATGTTGTACTATGTACTAATTACGTGTTTATATGGTTTTGTAACCCTTTATGATCTTAGATAACTTTATCCTTGATAAAGACCTAAAAACAAGGTCGAAACGTTGGATGAATTATCCTTTTGCACAAATAAAGAATTTTCAGCATTCCAAGAGTTCTTTTCTTACGTTATTGATCACTATAGTGTGCCAGAGCTATTTCTATTGAATTGACTCTTATTTTTTCTGAGCACCTGCTATATACACAGTGACCCAGACATATTCAAGTTTCATTCAGAAGGCAGAGGGAAGCCTTAGCAGCTGAGCCTATATCTTGGCTTGTGAGCATTAGAACAGGCCGGCGATTACAGGGTAACATGAAAAATGTCCAGCTTGCATTATGACTAGAACATGACAATATCCTTTTAAGTACTAACCTATGATGCGTTCCTAAGCAGTTGATGTTATATGTTCTACATTTCATTTTCTGCATACTTTACAAGTAGTAGAATTTGCTTTGATATAGGCAACTGGATTTTCACAATGAAAAGGCAAAGGATAACGCCCGAAAAAGACGCCATACATTATGTCAGTGCCATCACTGACAAACCTGGATTGACCATGAAATACATCAATCCCCTTAAAGGTGAGTTAAAACAAGTTTTAACTAAATTGCCTTAATATTGTCATGCATTAGAATGACTGTCTTAGGTAATGATAAATATTTTCTACAGGAAGAGTAGTGTTTGCTGAAACTGAAATCGAAAAAGGGAGTTTTGTTGCAGAATATCGAGGCGAGCTCACGTATGCACTTACGATGGTAGACAACTACTCGAGATTTATGGTTGTGGTACAAGTCAAAGATCTAATGGCCCATACTGCAGCGAAGGTCTTCCAAGCACACTTATGCAGACCTCATGGCTACTCAGAGAGAGTCCTCACAGATCAAGGCACAGCCTTTGAAGCGGAAATCTTCAAGGACTTCTGCAGCTTTTACCGATGCAGGAAGATGCGCACTACACCCTACCATGCTCAAACCAATGGTTATCAACCTGCTCAGGACTTTACCCCATATTCCAGATGTGGCCTTACAAGTGATTTATAGAGGGGTAACAATACGTTGGGATCACCGGATCTAATCTCCCTTTTTATACACCCTAAAATCTTGTTTGCTTTAGAATAAACAATAACATCATAAAGGTATAGCAGTACCGTTTCAAAGTTTCGGTGTCCCAAGCAGCATTCCATCAGCCTCTGGAAGGTTCCTGGCAAATTGCACAGCTCGAAGGGCATGCTTTTGAACTCGCAGAGACCCATCGGGGTGGCAAAGGCGGTCTTCTCCCGGTCTGCCTCAGCAACGGACACTTGCCAATAGCGACTAGTGAGATCAAGGGTAGAAAAATAATTTGCAGTTCTCAATGCAGCTAGCTGTTCCTCAATACAGGGGAGTGGTGCTGTCCTTCTTCTTTAACAGGACCAACGGAGCTGCCCAGAGGCTACAACTGTCACGGATAACCCCAGCCTCCTTCATGTTGCTCAACATGTCCTTGGTACACTGGTAATGTGCAGGTAGTTTTGGCTTATATATATCTTTGATGGGTGGGTGTGCACTTGTGGGGATGTAGTGTTTGACCCCTTTTATTCTTCAAAAGTCTAGCGGATGTTTGCTGAAGACTTGCTCGTATTCTTGCACTAGCCTGTAGACCCCCTTCTTGTGATGTGAAGGTGTGGAGTCAGTGCCTACGTGTAATTCCTTACACCACTCCTCTGGCTGACTTGGTGAGCTGTCACTGAATGGGTGGGCTGAAGCAATGGTGGATGCTGCTGTTTGGATAGCATGTGTATCTACTGAGAACAGCTTATCAATGGTGGCAAATCGGAGCAGCTTAATCTCTTGCTCTCCGCAGTTCAACACTCTCATGGGCACTCTTCCCTTCCATATTAATGAATAAAACTATGATGTAAATAGCATATAGATACCCCACAAATGCAGATAAAAGTAGGTTATGGGAAAAGGGGGAAGAGAGAAACAGGAAAATAGTGGAATAAAGTATACCTTCCAGGTGGGAGAGGAAATGGCAGCACAGCCAGTGGAGGTGAAGCAAGGGGAGCCTGCAACTAAAGAGTTGAGAGCGTTATCACATGGTGACTGAGCCTGATTGTAACGGGAGCATAGAAGTGCCGATCCTGTCTTACCTGCGTTGGTGTAGAAGTGGGTGTCCTGTGGTGGAGTCAGCTATGTGCAGTGGTGGCCGTGGGTTCTTTTATGTGCGACCGTAGTAATAGCTGCGCCCACTTCCTGTATGGGAGTGGAATGCAGTGAGGGTAATGGAACGCACGCCTGTGTGACGCCCCTGGACTAATCCAGGGTGTCACAGGGAACTGCACTATTCTCTACCCTTGGTGCAGGGCCCACCCTCCTTGGTTCCGGGGTCCGCAACAGTGATTCTGTACTAACAGCACAAATCCTAGTCACCCAAACACTACACTTGTCAGGCACACCAGGGGCGTGGTTCCAGCTGGGAAAGGAACCGCCCACCTATGAGTCAGACAGGCTGGTGGGAGGAGTCAGTTAGACAGTTGGTAGTAACTGAAAAAGAGAGAGGACCTGGGGATTAAGAGCTCCCTGAGGAGAGCCTGGCTGGGTCGCAGACAGTGGCCTGTACTTGACGGCTCAGAGATTAGCGGCGTCAGCACAGCGGAGGGATAGGACTTCCCACACAGAGCAGTCACAGAAAATCCCACGTGCCAGCTGCTAAGAGCAGGTCCCAATTAAAAAGAGGGACGGGACCCGAAGGTTTCAAGCCAACGGGGCCAGGGACACACACAGTATACAGTGTATGGAGGAAGGCTCCAGTCCACCACAGAATCACTGAAAGGGACCACCGCACGTGCAGTCACCGAGTGCAGCAGTACCAAGAGACTTTGTTTACCTCAGAGTCTGTGTCCACTGAATGCGTCATCACACCTGAGTGAGTACCCTGGCCCCCAGCGTCCTGCCGGCCCTATATCAATATAAGCTGTTCCTACCTATTCCCTACCCTGAGTCCCGGGGCCCCTACCTGCGGAGGGAATCACCACCAGGCTGCCCCAACACCATCAGCCCCGGCACTCCCATACAGCAGCGGCGGTATTCCTTATTACCGCACACCGCAGGTGGCGTCACAAATATTCTCCCCTGTAAAAAACCTTTTTGTTTTTCATCAAAGTGTCTGCCGAGCAGTCCGACTGCTGCTAGGGCGTCACACATTGATTTTTGGCGTCACGAACAGGATTGGACTGGACCCACTAACCTGGGTGACGTGCGCCTTCTCCAAAACTGTTGAGCCCAAAGTGAATAAAAAAAAAAAAAATTCAGTTGCCGCCATCTTGCTGCTGAAAACCAAGGGGGCATAGAAAGATGTCGGCGCCGGGTGAAGCGAGCGCAGCGGCAGTTCCCCCTCAAGATCAAGGTGACATGGACGCACGAGCGACCGCGCAGATAATGCCAATGACTTTACCGTATGTGCCAGGCGCTACCTGGCTACCACAATATGATGGTTCCCCTGACACTCTGCAAGGATTCAAAAGAAAAATCCGCACACTCCTGGATATGTTTGGGATGAATGACCGGCAGCAAGCGTCTGTACTACTCGGCCAGTTATCAGGCGCCGCAGAGCTGGAGGCGGAGACCTGGACAGATCAGGACCGGGCCTCAGTAACTGCCAGTGGATCTGGAGATGGAAGTTGAGATGCCTGAAGTTTATTCCCCAAATGCAGATTGGGATACCAAGCGTAGAGCTCAATACAGGCAAATTCAAGAGTATGTCGAGGAGAATCTGGACCAAAGTAGGGAAAAGCAAGAAAGAAGCTTTAACAAGCAAGCCCAAGCCCCTCCATTTTCACCAGGAGAAGTGGTCTTAAAAAGAAAAAGAAAGATGCATAAACTGGACGACCAGTGGGAAAGAGAGCCATATGTGGTCCAGCCTTCCAATTTCAACAACCAGAAGACCTGTCTTGTCAGCAAGGACCAAGGAAGAACCACAGCTGTAATTTCCCGTGACCACTTGAAAAAGTGCCCTGAACCCCTGAACATCCAGAAGGAAGAACAGCCCCAACCTCAAGTGACTGAGAAAAAGAAGAGAGTGATCCACACCATCCTAGGTGACTTCCCGGAAGATTGGCCTATGTACAATGGAGCAGTGATTGTGCCTGTACTCACATTCCCGCAACCCGCGGAAGAACCAGAACCAAGGAGGCCTGAAATCATTGCACCTAGAGAAGTACCCATACCAGCACCACGAACACGTAGATTACCACCTACAACACCTAGCACCAGTAGTGGGGAACAGGTAGTAGCAAACACCACAGTACAAGGGTTAGAGGGAAGCCAGGAGCTGAGAAGGTCCACCCGTGTGAACTTTGGTCAGCCCCCACATAGGTTCAGAGATGAGGAATGGTAGCGGAACCCGGCTACTCTACCCTAATGTAAATAGTCTAAATATAGAGTAAATTTAAAAATGTTTAGTATTTTCCATGCTTTTAATTCTACTATTTTCCATGCTAAAGATAGTCATGTAAGACATGTTGATATAGAGTGTTGATAAGAAGAATGTTGATTTTATTTTAATTACCTGGATTCATGACCTGATTGACGACCAATGATAAGTTTTATTGAAAATGGACCTTTGGCTACAGGACTGGTGGTAGCCAGCACGAACTGGTGCTATTGTAAATGGTTATTTCCCATTCATAGCCACGGACTGCATCCCCACCTACAGGAGAAGACACAGGTGGAGGAGAGACCTGGGAGACATATGGCCCAGGTCTGGCCACCAACAGGAACGGTGGCTTGCCTCCTTTTGGAACTTTGGGGGTGGGATGAAGGACTGGGAAAGCGAAACGTTGGGTTCAAGTGCCTCCCCTGCGTGGGATGGATAGATATGTTTTTCTTATTAAAATGTTCACTTTTTGCAGATAAAAATAAACACTCTGGGTGCACTGTAGCTCGGGGACGAGCTACGTTTAACCAAGGGGGAATGTGACGCCCCTGGACTAATCCAGGGTGTCACAGGGAACTGCACTATTCTCTATCCTTGGTGCAGGGCCCACCCTCCTTGGTTCCGGGGTCCGCAACAGTGATTCTGTACTAACAGCACAAATCCTAGTCACCCAAACACTACACTTGTCAGGCACACCAGGGGCGTGGTTCCAGCTGGGAAAGGAACCGCCCACCTATGAGTCAGACAGGCTGGTGGGAGGAGTCAGTTAGACAGTTGGTAGTAACTGAAAAAGAGAGAGGACCTGGGGATTAAGAGCTCCCTGAGGAGAGCCTGGCTGGGTCGCAGACAGTGGCCTGTACTTGACGGCTCAGAGATTAGCGGCGTCAGCACAGCGGAGGGATAGGACTTCCCACACAGAGCAGTCACAGAAAATCCCACGTGCCAGCTGCTAAGAGCAGGTCCCAATTAAAAAGAGGGACGGGACCCGAAGGTTTCAAGCCAACAGGGCCAGGGACACACACAGTATACAGTGTATGGAGGAAGGCTCCAGTCCACCACAGAATCACTGAAAGGGACCACCGCACGTGCAGTCACCGAGTGCAGCAGTACCAAGAGACTTTGTTTACCTCAGAGTCTGTGTCCACTGAATGCGTCATCACACCTGAGTGAGTACCCTGGCCCCCAGCGTCCTGCCGGCCCTATATCAATATAGGCTGTTCCTACCTATTCCCTACCCTGAGTCCCGGGGCCCCTACCTGCGGAGGGAATCACCACCAGGCTGCCCCAACACCATCAGCCCCGGCACTCCCATACAGCAGCGGCGGTATACCTTATTACCGCACACCGCAGGTGGCGTCACAAATATTCTCCCCCGTAAAAAACCTTTTTGTTTTTCATCAAAGTGTCTGCCGAGCAGTCCGACTGCTGCTAGGGCGTCACACCTGCGCATTTGTGTTTAACGTCGCGCATGTGCAGAACGGAGAAAAGGCTGCGCTCACTTCCTAATGAAAGGGAGTGAGACGCATCTGGGAAGGGAAGGGAAAAGATTAGGGTTTGGGGATGATGAAAGGGCTTTCTACGGGCAAGGATGGCAAAGGGTGGCAGTGACGGAAAGTCAGGCAGCCTGTCCTGTCCTGTCCTGTCCGTCCGTCTTTTTGTATCATGAATTGGAAAGACTGCAAGGGGGAGGGGAGGTGCTTGTGTCCAAAAGGAGGAGTTATTCAGATTCATTGCAGTGGGCGGCGGCTGCAAAAAGCACCATTCTTCTTGTTTTTGCTCTGCAAAACAGCCTTTTCAAGGGTTGGCTTGGTGACAAAATGTCTTCTGTAGGCGTGGGTTTGTCTCCCTCTCCCTAAGATGTGTCCGGTATAGGCCAGGGTGCCACTCAAGGCCGTAACCAATTTGGGTTATAGCTTCTCGGCCTTTTGGCTAAGATCAAGTGTAGTTTCGGAGGACGCTACCTTGGTCGGTACTGGAAGGTGCCTGGGATTGCACGTCTGCCGGCCTTGAGGAAGTGTGTGCGCCTTCTGGTGACACATAGCCCTCTTGTGCCTGGACGGTTCCCAGGCAACGGGAGGCGATCACCTTTGTTATTTTGAAGTCCTACTGATAAACAGAAAAAAAAAAAAATTAAATCTGTTCTTATCAGTTTAATATCTGATACGTCCCCTCTCTGGGGACCATATATTAAATGGATTTTTAGAACAAGGAGATGGAAAAAATCTTGCTCTGTCCACTGCACGCATTGACCTGGTATTGCAGTACCTCCAGGACCGGTGCACCCCTTCTTAACCCAGTTTCCAAAAGCAGAACTCAATTCACCTGATTCAAATGAGCCCCATTAGTGAATTGAAAGAAAGCAAAAACTTTATATGCACCTCAATTTGGCCAATTCACTTTTCACACTTTCACCCTTTTTTTTATCTTTCACACCTTTTACTTGCTTTATTGATGCAAAAAGCTGTGCCAAATAGCAAACTCATCTCCACTCAACTTGACCAACTCTGCTATGTCCCGTGCAGTATCTTATTCTCAGTCTTATCTAGATCATTTGCAATTGAATAGAATAGATCCCTTTTGGCTACTTATGACTGTGTAAAATATGTAGTTTTACTGGGCTGGGATGAGAGAATCCATTGAAGCATGGTGTAGGGATTGTGGTTCCTGTGTGCTAAGAAGAGAGGCTGGCACCAGCCAGAAAGCCCCATTGCAGCCAATAATCACTTAATAACTTTTTCAACTTGTCATCATATGGGAGGCCCCGTTGTTGGTAGACGTGCACCTTCTCAGTGAATGGCCGGTGAAATGCAGGCAACTCGATCTCTTCGAGGTCATCATCCTCTGGCCCCTCTTCCGACAGGTGGGGCATCCGGGAGAGTGCATTGGCATTGACGTTGGTACGGCCGGCCCGGTACTTGATGGTGAAATCGTAGTTGGCTAACCTGGTCACCCACCGCTGCTCCAACGCGCCCAGCTTGGCCGTATCTAGATGGGTCAGCAGGTTATTGTCTGTGTACGCGGTGAACTTGGCTGCTGCCAGGTAATGGCGGAACCGCTCGGTGATAGCCCACACCAGTGCCAAGAGCTCAAGCTTGAAGGAGATGTAGTTCTCAGGGTTCCTCTCAGTCGGTCGGAGTTTTCGGCTAGCATAAGCTATTACCTTTTCCCTTCTGTCTTGGACCTGGGATAGAACAGCCCCCAAGCCCACATTGCTGGCGTCGGTGTAGAGGATGAATGGGCGGCTGTAGTCAGGGTACGCTAGGATTTCCTCTCCGGTCAGGGCTGTTCTCAGCTGGCGGAAGGATTCCTCATGCTTTTCTTCCCACACCAATGGGGCTACTAGGGATCTACCACCCTTGGTCTGTCCTACGAGGAGGTCTTGCATGGGGGCAGCCATCTTTGTGTACCCCTTAATGAAGCGACGGTAATATCCCACCAGGCCCAGAAACTGCCTCACTTCCCTCACTGTGGTCGGTCTCGGCCAGTCTTGGATGGCGGTGATCTTCTCGGGGTTGGGGGCGACACCTTCCGCACCAACCACATGTCCTAGGTACTGCACTCTGGGTTTCAGCAGATGACACTTTGAGGGCTTCAACTTCATCCCATACTTGGCAAGGGACGCGAACACCTCGGCTAGGTGCTCCAGGTGGGCTTCATACGTCTGTGAGTACACAATCACATCATCCAAGTACAGCAAAACGGTCCCATAGGCAGTCTTCTCTCGGTCTTCCGGTGCCACGGCCACCTGCCAGTACCCGCTGGTGAGGTCAAGGGTGGAGAAGTAGTTAGCGGTTCTCAGCGAGGCCAGGGACTCTTTGATGCGGGGCAGAGGGTAAGCATCCTTATGCGTTATCTGGTTAATCTTCCGGTAATCCACACACATCCGCATGGTGCCATCCTTCTTCTTAACCAGCACCAACGGAGCGGCCCAGGGACTACAGCTGTCCCTAATAACCCCTGCCTCCTTCATGTTCCTCAACATGTCTTTGGCGCATTGGTAGTGTGCAGGGGGAATAGGCCTGTATCTCTCTTTAATAGGGGAGTGTGTACCGGTAGGGATGTGGTGTTGAACCCCTTTAATCTGCCCAAAATCTAGAGGGTGCTTGCTAAAAACCCGCTCATACTACTGTACCACCCGGTATACCCCTTCCTTGTGGTGTATGGGGGTATCATCAGTGCCGACATGTAGCTCTCGATACCACTCGCCTAACTCCCCCAGGGATGAGTGGGAACCGGCAGCAGGCGGTGTGACCGGGGGAACGGCTTCATGGATCGTGTGGGGATCTAGAGTCAGCAATTTGGCAAGGGTAGCGTACCGGGTGGTGCATGAATGCACACATATTGGTTTTATAATCTTATTGTATTACTTTATATTCTTATTTCACTTGTGCATATCTCCACCATAATCCTGGCTAAGAAATATAGCTTTTTTTGGGGTACACAGGTAGTAAGGTCTTCTTTCTATTTCTTTAGGGGTGATATAGCCTGGTGGAACTCTAGACCTCTAACATTATATATGCACCCTTTTTCTTTATGGTTCTTGGACACCTTATAACATTCTTCCATACATATATATCTTTCTCATAAATTATAAATAATTAGGCATTTTTATATATTTTATTTACATTTTCATAAATAACTTTTTACAAAGCATGGGGGACATTCTCACATACATATAATTTTCATGTACGCATTCTGAAAATTTACGCATAAACCGTACACACTCCTTTTTGTAACAATTTCTATAACTCATTCGCTGAACTCTCATCCCGGATATTCATTCTTACACCGAATTTCCTGTTATAACACAACATTCATGATTTTTATTCAATTTATTTTTATTTTTTAGGTTTATTAGTAGTGATGAGCGAGTACTAAAAAGCTCGGGTGCTCGAAGCTCGGGCCGAGCCTCCCAAGATACTCGTGTACTCGGCCCGAGCACCGAGCCCAATGTTATCCTATGGGAGACCCGAGTATTTTTGTGAAATGACCACCGGCAGCATGTAGAAACCCTAAAAATGGCACAAAAGTCTCCGAAGAGTGCTCAAATGACATGGCAACAGCATGGGGAAGACCCCTTGAAGCATTTATCACTCAAAAGTCACAGCTGTGAATAATTTTGTCCGCGTTTTACGCCATTTTTACGGACTCACCAGAAAACCTTCCAAAATGACACCAAAATGATTTTTCATAGCGGAAATGTTAAGGGCACATACCCAATAGTGAGATAGAGCTAATGTATGTTACTTTTTGAGATCAATACATGAAAGATTTTACGTAAAACATTGTGTGGCACTCCGATGTCCCTGAGAAGAGACGTACATAAAGGCCTCTGAGTCTAATGTGCCCATTTTGAGGAACTGAGTCTTTGTAGTATTTTCCTTTGCCAGGGCAGTCCAAAATTGTGAGGTTCACCAATGCCCCTGCATACAGACGTGCATGATGGCCTGTAAACCTGAAGTGCCCATTGTAAGGAAGTGGGTCTATTGTAGTATAACCCTTAGGCAGGGCAGCCAAAAATTGGGAGGCTCCACGTTGTCCCTGGATAGAGACGTGCATGAGGGCCTCAAAACATTAAGTGTCCAGTGTCAGGAAGTGGGTGTATTATAGTATAGCCCTTAGGCAGGGCAGCCAAAAATTGGGAGGCTCCACGTTGTCCCTGGATAGAGACGTGCATGAGGGCCTGTAAACCTGAAGTGCCCATTGGAAGGAAGTGGGTCTTTTGTAGTATAGCCCTTTGGCAGGGCAGCCAAAAATTGGGAGGCTCCACGTTGTCCCTGGATAGAGACGTGCATGAGGGCCTGTAAACCTGAAGTGCCCATTGGAAGGAAGTGGGTCTTTTGTAGTATAGCCCTTTGGCAGGGCAGCCAATAATTGGGAGGCTCCACGTTGTCCCTGGATAGAGACATGCATGAGGGCCTCAAAACATTAAGTGTCCATTGTCAGGAAGTGGGTGTATTATAGTATAGCCCTTAGGCAGGGCAGCCAAAAATTGGGAGGCTCCACGTTGTCCCTGGATAGAGACGTGCATGAGGGCCTGTAAACCTGAAGTGCCCATTGGAAGGAAGTGGGTCTTTTGTAGTATAGCCCTTTGGCAGGGCAGCCAAAAATTGGGAGGCTCCACGTTGTCCCTGGATAGAGACGTGCATGAGGGCCTCAAAACATTAAGTGTCCATTGTCAGGAAGTGGGTGTATTATAGTATAGCCCTTTGGCAGGGCAGCCAAAAATTGGGAGGCTCCACGTTGTCCCTGGATAGAGACGTGCATGAGGGCCTCAAAACATTAAGTGTCCATTGTCAGGAAGTGGGTGTATTATAGTATAGCCCTTAGGCAGGGCAGCCAAAAATTGGGAGGCTCCACGTTGTCCCTGGATAGAGACGTGCATGAGGGCCTCAAAACATTAAGGGTCCATTGTCAGGAAGTGGGTCTTTTGTAGTATAGCCCTTTGGCAGGGCAGCCAAAAATTGGGAGGCTCCACGTTACAACGACAGGAGACCCGCTCCTTTGCAATGGGAACAATGTTTTGAGGCCCTCATGCACGTCTCTATGCAGGGACAACGTGGAGCCTCCCAATTTTTGGCTGCCCTGCCAAAGGGCTATACTATAATACACCCACTTCCTGACAATGGACACTTAATGTTTTGAGGCCCTCATGCACGTCTCTATCCAGGGACAACGTGGAGCCTCCCAATTTTTGGCTGCCCTGCCAAAGGGCTATACTACAAAAGACCCACTTCCTGACAATGGACACTTAATGTTTTGAGGCCCTCATGCACGTCTCTATCCAGGGACAACGTGGAGCCTCCCAATTTTTGGCTGCCCTGCCTAAGGGCTATACTATAATACACCCACTTCCTGACAATGGACACTTAATGTTTTGAGGCCCTCATGCATGTCTCTATCCAGGGACAACGTGGAGCCTCCCAATTTTTGGCTGCCCTGCCAAAGGGCTATACTACAAAAGACCCACTTCCTTCCAATGGGCACTTCAGGTTTACAGGCCCTCATGCACGTCTCTATCCAGGGACAACGTGGAGCCTCCCAATTTTTGGCTGCCCTGCCAAAGGGCTATACTACAAAAGACCCACTTCCTTCCAATGGGCACTTCACGTTTACAGGCCCTCATGCACGTCTCTATCCAGGGACAACGTGGAGCCTCCCAATTTTTGGCTGCCCTGCCTAAGGGCTATACTATAATACACCCACTTCCTGACACTGGACACTTAATGTTTTGAGGCCCTCATGCACGTCTCTATCCAGGGACAACGTGGAGCCTCCCAATTTTTGGCTGCCCTGCCTAAGGGCTATACTACAATAGACCCACTTCCTTACAATGGGCACTTCAGGTTTACAGGCCATCATGCACGTCTGTATGCAGGGGCATTGGTGAACCTCACAATTTTGGACTGCCCTGGCAAAGGAAAATACTACAAAGACTCAGTTCCTCAAAATGGGCACATTAGACTCAGAGGCCTTTATGTACGTCTCTTCTCAGGGACATCGGAGTGCCACACAATGTTTTACGTAAAATCTTTCATGTATTGATCTCAAAAAGTAACATACATTAGCTCTATCTCACTATTGGGTATGTGCCCTTAACATTTCCGCTATGAAAAATCATTTTGGTGTCATTTTGGAAGGTTTTCTGGTGAGTCCGTAAAAATGGCGTAAAACACGGACAAAATTATTCACAGCTGTGACTTTTGAGTGATAAATGCTTCAAGGGGTCTTCCCTATGCTGTTGCCATGTCATTTGAGCACTCTTCGGAGACTTTTGTGCCATTTTTAGGGTTTCTACATGCTGCCGGTGGTCATTTCACAAAAATACTCGGGTCTCCCATAGGATAACATTGGGCTCGGTGCTCGGGCCGAGTACACGAGTATCTTGGGAGGCTCGGCCCGAGCTTCGAGCACCCGAGCTTTTTAGTACTCGCTCATCACTACTAATAAACCTAAAAAATAAAAATAAATTGAATAAAAATCATGAATGTTGTGTTATAACAGGAAATTCGGTGTAAGAATGAATATCCGGGATGAGAGTTCAGCGAAACACAGCTTGTTACTGTTTGGTGGAGATAATATTTAATAAAATAAGTAGAAATCTACTAAAAGTTTCGTTTGTTTATATTGCCATCCTGAGATAATCGTCTCCATGCTCCAAATCCATTTTAAAGCCATTTTTAAGGCATTTCGCGCATACATGAAATGAACACATTTTTCTCCAAAACTATAACAGATGCAAGCTTGTCCTGTTTGGTGGAGATGATATTTAATAAAATAAGTAGAAATCCACTAAAAGTTTTGTTTGGTTATCTTGCAATCCCGAGATAATCGTCTCCATGCTCCAAATCCATTTTAAAGCCATTTTTAAGGCATTTCGCGCATACATGAAATGAACACATTTTTCTCCAAAACTATAACAGATGCAAGCTTGTCCTGTTTGGTGGAGATGATATTTAATAAAATAAGTAGAAATCCACTAAAAGTTTTGTTTGGTTATATTGCAATCCCGAGATAATCGTCTCCATGCTCCAAATCCATTTTAAAGCCATTTTTAAGGCATTTCGCGCATACATGAAATGAACACATTTTTCTCCAAAACTATAACAGATGCAAGCTTGTCCTGTTTGGTGGAGATGATATTTAATAAAATAAGTAGAAATCCACTAAAAGTTTTGTTTGGTTATCTTGCAATCCCGAGATAATCGTCTCCATGCTCCAAATCCATTTTAAAGCCATTTTTAAGGCATTTCGCGCATACATGAAATGAACACATTTTTATCCAAAACTATAACACATGCAAGCTTGTCCTGTTTGGTGGAGATGATATTTAATAAAATAAGTAGAAATCCACTAAAAGTTTTGTTTGGTTATCTTGCAATCCCGAGATAATCGTCTCCATGCTCCAAATCCATTTTAAAGCCATTTTTAAGGCATTTCGCGCATACATGAAATGAACACATTTTTCTCCAAAACTATAACAGATGCAAGCTTGTCCTGTTTGGTGGAGATGATATTTAATAAAATAAGTAGAAATCCACTAAAAGTTTTGTTTGGTTATCTTGCAATCCCGAGATAATCGTCTCCATGCTCCAAATCCATTTTAAAGCCATTTTTAAGGCATTTCGCGCATACATGAAATGAACACATTTTTCTCCAAAACTATAACAGATGCAAGCTTGTCCTGTTTGGTGGAGATGATATTTAATAAAATAAGTAGAAATCCACTAAAAGTTTTGTTTGGTTATCTTGCAATCCCGAGATAATCGTCTCCATGCTCCAAATCCATTTTAAAGCCATTTTTAAGGCATTTCGCGCATACATGAAATGAACACATTTTTCTCCAAAACTATAACAGATGCAAGCTTGTCCTGTTTGGTGGAGATGATATTTAATAAAATAAGTAGAAATCCACTAAAAGTTTTGTTTGGTTATCTTGCAATCCCGAGATAATCGTCTCCATGCTCCAAATCCATTTTAAAGCCATTTTTAAGGCATTTCGCGCATACATGAAATGAACACATTTTTCTCCAAAACTATAACAGATGCAAGCTTGTCCTGTTTGGTGGAGATGATATTTAATAAAATAAGTAGAAATCCACTAAAAGTTTTGTTTGGTTATCTTGCAATCCCGAGATAATCGTCTCCATGCTCCAAATCCATTTTAAAGCCATTTTTAAGGCATTTCGCGCATACATGAAATGAACACATTTTTCTCCAAAACTATAACAGATGCAAGCTTGTCCTGTTTGGTGGAGATGATATTTAATAAAATAAGTAGAAATCCACTAAAAGTTTTGTTTGGTTATCTTGCAATCCCGAGATAATCGTCTCCATGCTCCAAATCCATTTTAAAGCCATTTTTAAGGCATTTCGCGCATACATGAAATGAACACATTTTTCTCCAAAACTATAACAGATGCAAGCTTGTCCTGTTTGGTGGAGATGATATTTAATAAAATAAGTAGAAATCCACTAAAAGTTTTGTTTGGTTATCTTGCAATCCCGAGATAATCGTCTCCATGCTCCAAATCCATTTTAAAGCCATTTTTAAGGCATTTCGCGCATACATGAAATGAACACATTTTTCTCCAAAACTATAACAGATGCAAGCTTGTCCTGTTTGGTGGAGATGATATTTAATAAAATAAGTAGAAATCCACTAAAAGTTTTGTTTGGTTATCTTGCAATCCCGAGATAATCGTCTCCATGCTCCAAATCCATTTTAAAGCCATTTTTAAGGCATTTCGCGCATACATGAAATGAACACATTTTTCTCCAAAACTATAACAGATGCAAGCTTGTCCTGTTTGGTGGAGATGATATTTAATAAAATAAGTAGAAATCCACTAAAAGTTTTGTTTGGTTATATTGCAATCCCGAGATAATCGTCTCCATGCTCCAAATCCATTTTAAAGCCATTTTTAAGGCATTTCGCGCATACATGAAATGAACACATTTTTCTCCAAAACTATAACAGATGCAAGCTTGTCCTGTTTGGTGGAGATGATATTTAATAAAATAAGTAGAAATCCACTAAAAGTTTTGTTTGGTTATCTTGCAATCCCGAGATAATCGTCTCCATGCTCCAAATCCATTTTAAAGCCATTTTTAAGGCATTTCGCGCATACATGAAATGAACACATTTTTCTCCAAAACTATAACAGATGCAAGCTTGTCCTGTTTGGTGGAGATGATATTTAATAAAATAAGTAGAAATCCACTAAAAGTTTTGTTTGGTTATCTTGCAATCCCGAGATAATCGTCTCCATGCTCCAAATCCATTTTAAAGCCATTTTTAAGGCATTTCGCGCATACATGAAATGAACACATTTTTCTCCAAAACTATAACAGATGCAAGCTTGTCCTGTTTGGTGGAGATGATATTTAATAAAATAAGTAGAAATCCACTAAAAGTTTTGTTTGGTTATCTTGCAATCCCGAGATAATCGTCTCCATGCTCCAAATCCATTTTAAAGCCATTTTTAAGGCATTTCGCGCATACATGAAATGAACACATTTTTCTCCAAAACTATAACAGATGCAAGCTTGTCCTGTTTGGTGGAGATAATATTTAATCAAATAAGTAGAAATCTACTAAAAGTTTCGTTTGTTTATATTGCCATCCTGAGATAATCGTCTCCATGCTCCAAATCCATTTTAAAGCCATTTTTAAGGCATTTCGCGCATACATGAAATGAACACATTTTTCTCCAAAACTATAACAGATGCAAGCTTGTCCTGTTTGGTGGAGATGATATTTAATAAAATAAGTAGAAATCCACTAAAAGTTTTGTTTGGTTATATTGCAATCCCGAGATAATCGTCTCCATGCTCCAAATCCATTTTAAAGCCATTTTTAAGGCATTTCGCGCATACATGAAATGAACACATTTTTCTCCAAAACTATAACAGATGCAAGCTTGTCCTGTTTGGTGGAGATGATATTTAATAAAATAAGTAGAAATCCACTAAAAGTTTTGTTTGGTTATCTTGCAATCCCGAGATAATCGTCTCCATGCTCCAAATCCATTTTAAAGCCATTTTTAAGGCATTTCGCGCATACATGAAATGAACACATTTTTCTCCAAAACTATAACAGATGCAAGCTTGTCCTGTTTGGTGGAGATGATATTTAATAAAATAAGTAGAAATCCACTAAAAGTTTTGTTTGGTTATCTTGCAATCCCGAGATAATCGTCTCCATGCTCCAAATCCATTTTAAAGCCATTTTTAAGGCATATCGCGCATACATGAAATGAACACATTTTTCTCCAAAACTATAACAGATGCAAGCTTGTCCTGTTTGGTGGAGATGATATTTAATAAAATAAGTAGAAATCCACTAAAAGTTTTGTTTGGTTATCTTGCAATCCCGAGATAATCGTCTCCATGCTCCAAATCCATTTTAAAGCCATTTTTAAGGCATTTCGCGCATACATGAAATGAACACATTTTTCTCCAAAACTATAACAGATGCAAGCTTGTCCTGTTTGGTGGAGATGATATTTAATAAAATAAGTAGAAATCCACTAAAAGTTTTGTTTGGTTATCTTGCAATCCCGAGATAATCGTCTCCATGCTCCAAATCCATTTTAAAGCCATTTTTAAGGCATTTCGCGCATACATGAAATGAACACATTTTTCTCCAAAACTATAACAGATGCAAGCTTGTCCTGTTTGGTGGAGATGATATTTAATAAAATAAGTAGAAATCCACTAAAAGTTTTGTTTGGTTATCTTGCAATCCCGAGATAATCGTCTCCATGCTCCAAATCCATTTTAAAGCCATTTTTAAGGCATTTCGCGCATACATGAAATGAACACATTTTTCTCCAAAACTATAACAGATGCAAGCTTGTCCTGTTTGGTGGAGATGATATTTAATAAAATAAGTAGAAATCCACTAAAAGTTTTGTTTGGTTATCTTGCAATCCCGAGATAATCGTCTCCATGCTCCAAATCCATTTTAAAGCCATTTTTAAGGCATTTCGCGCATACATGAAATGAACACATTTTTCTCCAAAACTATAACAGATGCAAGCTTGTCCTGTTTGGTGGAGATGATATTTAATAAAATAAGTAGAAATCCACTAAAAGTTTTGTTTGGTTATCTTGCAATCCCGAGATAATCGTCTCCATGCTCCAAATCCATTTTAAAGCCATTTTTAAGGCATTTCGCGCATACATGAAATGAACACATTTTTCTCCAAAACTATAACAGATGCAAGCTTGTCCTGTTTGGTGGAGATGATATTTAATAAAATAAGTAGAAATCCACTAAAAGTTTTGTTTGGTTATCTTGCAATCCCGAGATAATCGTCTCCATGCTCCAAATCCATTTTAAAGCCATTTTTAAGGCATTTCGCGCATACATGAAATGAACACATTTTTCTCCAAAACTATAACAGATGCAAGCTTGTCCTGTTTGGTGGAGATGATATTTAATAAAATAAGTAGAAATCCACTAAAAGTTTTGTTTGGTTATCTTGCAATCCGGAGATAATCGTCTCCATGCTCCAAATCCATTTTAAAGCCATTTTTAAGGCATTTCGCGCATACATGAAATGAACACATTTTTCTCCAAAACTATAACAGATGCAAGCTTGTCCTGTTTGGTGGAGATAATATTTAATCAAATAAGTAGAAATCTACTAAAAGTTTCGTTTGTTTATATTGCCATCCTGAGATAATCGTCTCCATGCTCCAAATCCATTTTAAAGCCATTTTTAAGGCATTTCGCGCATACATGAAATGAACACATTTTTCTCCAAAACTATAACAGATGCAAGCTTGTCCTGTTTGGTGGAGATGATATTTAATAAAATAAGTAGAAATCCACTAAAAGTTTTGTTTGGTTATATTGCAATCCCGAGATAATCGTCTCCATGCTCCAAATCCATTTTAAAGCCATTTTTAAGGCATTTCGCGCATACATGAAATGAACACATTTTTCTCCAAAACTATAACAGATGCAAGCTTGTCCTGTTTGGTGGAGATGATATTTAATAAAATAAGTAGAAATCCACTAAAAGTTTTGTTTGGTTATCTTGCAATCCCGAGATAATCGTCTCCATGCACCAAATCCATTTTAAAGCCATTTTTAAGGCATTTCGCGCATACATGAAATGAACACATTTTTCTCCAAAACTATAACAGATGCAAGCTTGTCCTGTTTGGTGGAGATAATATTTAATAAAATAAGTAGAAATCTACTAAAAGTTTCGTTTGTTTATATTGCCATCCTGAGATAATCGTCTCCATGCTCCAAATCCATTTTAAAGCCATTTCAAAGGCATTTTGCGCATACATGAAATGAACACATTTTTCTCCAAAACTATAACACATGCAAGCTTGTCCTGTTTGGTGGAGATGATATTTAATAAAATAAGTAGAAATCCACTAAAAGTTTTGTTTGGTTATCTTGCAATCCCGAGATAATCGTCTCCATGCTCCAAATCCATTTTAAAGCCATTTTTAAGGCATTTCGCGCATACATGAAATGAACACATTTTTCTCCAAAACTATAACAGATGCAAGCTTGTCCTGTTTGGTGGAGATGATATTTAATAAAATAAGAAGAAATCCACTAAAAGTTTTGTTTGGTTATCTTGCAATCCCGAGATAATCGTCTCCATGCTCCAAATCCATTTTAAAGCCATTTTTAAGGCATTTCGCGCATACATGAAATGAACACATTTTTCTCCAAAACTATAACAGATGCAAGCTTGTCCTGTTTGGTGGAGATGATATTTAATAAAATAAGTAGAAATCCACTAAAAGTTTTGTTTGGTTATCTTGCAATCCCGAGATAATCGTCTCCATGCTCCAAATCCATTTTAAAGCCATTTCAAAGGCATTTTGCGCATACATGAAATTAACACATTTTTCTCCAAAACTATAACACATGCAAGCTTGTCCTGTTTGGTGGAGATGATATTTAATAAAATAAGTAGAAATCCACTAAAAGTTTTGTTTGGTTATCTTGCAATCCCGAGATAATCGTCTCCATGCTCCAAATCCATTTTAAAGCCATTTTTAAGGCATTTCGCGCATACATGAAATGAACACATTTTTCTCCAAAACTATAACAGATGCAAGCTTGTCCTGTTTGGTGGAGATGATATTTAATAAAATAAGTAGAAATCCACTAAAAGTTTTGTTTGGTTATCTTGCAATCCCGAGATAATCGTCTCCATGCTCCAAATCCATTTTAAAGCCATTTTTAAGGCATTTCGCGCATACATGAAATGAACACATTTTTCTCCAAAACTATAACAGATGCAAGCTTGTCCTGTTTGGTGGAGATGATATTTAATAAAATAAGTAGAAATCCACTAAACGTTTTGTTTGGTTATCTTGCAATCCCGAGATAATCGTCTCCATGCTCCAAATCCATTTTAAAGCCATTTTTAAGGCATTTCGCGCATACATGAAATGAACACATTTTTCTCCAAAACTATAACAGATGCAAGCTTGTCCTGTTTGGTGGAGATGATATTTAATAAAATAAGTAGAAATCCACTAAACGTTTTGTTTGGTTATCTTGCAATCCCGAGATAATCGTCTCCATGCTCCAAATCCATTTTAAAGCCATTTTTAAGGCATTTCGCGCATACATGAAATGAACACATTTTTCTCCAAAACTATAACAGATGCAAGCTTGTCCTGTTTGGTGGAGATGATATTTAATAAAATAAGTAGAAATCCACTAAAAGTTTTGTTTGGTTATATTGCAATCCCGAGATAATCGTCTCCATGCTCCAAATCCATTTTAAAGCCATTTTTAAGGCATTTCGCGCATACATGAAATGAACACATTTTTCTCCAAAACTATAACAGATGCAAGCTTGTCCTGTTTGGTGGAGATGATATTTAATAAAATAAGTAGAAATCCACTAAAAGTTTTGTTTGGTTATCTTGCAATCCCGAGATAATCGTCTCCATGCTCCAAATCCATTTTAAAGCCATTTTTAAGGCATTTCGCGCATACATGAAATGAACACATTTTTCTCCAAAACTATAACAGATGCAAGCTTGTCCTGTTTGGTGGAGATGATATTTAATAAAATAAGTAGAAATCCACTAAAGGTTTTGTTTGGTTATCTTGCAATCCCGAGATAATCGTCTCCATGCTCCAAATCCATTTTAAAGCCATTTTTAAGGCATTTCGCGCATACATGAAATGAACACATTTTTCTCCAAAACTATAACAGATGCAAGCTTGTCCTGTTTGGTGGAGATGATATTTAATAAAATAAGTAGAAATCCACTAAAAGTTTTGTTTGGTTATCTTGCAATCCCGAGATAATCGTCTCCATGCTCCAAATCCATTTTAAAGCCATTTTTAAGGCATTTCGCGCATACATGAAATGAACACATTTTTCTCCAAAACTATAACAGATGCAAGCTTGTCCTGTTTGGTGGAGATGATATTTAATAAAATAAGTAGAAATCCACTAAAAGTTTTGTTTGGTTATCTTGCAATCCCGAGATAATCGTCTCCATGCTCCAAATCCATTTTAAAGCCATTTTTAAGGCATTTCGCGCATACATGAAATGAACACATTTTTCTCCAAAACTATAACAGATGCAAGCTTGTCCTGTGTGGTGGAGATAATATTTAATAAAATAAGTAGAAATCTACTAAAAGTTTCGTTTGTTTATATTGCCATCCTGAGATAATCGTCTCCATGCTCCAAATCCATTTTAAAGCCATTTCAAAGGCATTTTGCGCATACATGAAATGAACACATTTTTCTCCAAAACTATAACACATGCAAGCTTGTCCTGTTTGGTGGAGATGATATTTAATAAAATAAGTAGAAATCCACTAAAAGTTTTGTTTGGTTATCTTGCAATCCCGAGATAATCGTCTCCATGCTCCAAATCCATTTTAAAGCCATTTTTAATGCATTTCGCGCATACATGAAATGAACACATTTTTCTCCAAAACTATAACAGATGCAAGCTTGTCCTGTTTGGTGGAGATGATATTTAATAAAATAAGTAGAAATCCACTAAAAGTTTTGTTTGGTTATCTTGCAATCCCGAGATAATCGTCTCCATGCTCCAAATCCATTTTAAAGCCATTTTTAAGGCATTTCGCGCATACATGAAATGAACACATTTTTCTCCAAAACTATAACAGATGCAAGCTTGTCCTGTTTGGTGGAGATAATATTTAATAAAATAAGTAGAAATCTACTAAAAGTTTCGTTTGTTTATATTGCCATCCTGAGATAATCGTCTCCATGCTCCAAATCCATTTTAAAGCCATTTTTAAGGCATTTCGCGCATACATGAAATGAACACATTTTTCTCCAAAACTATAACAGATGCAAGCTTGTCCTGTTTGGTGGAGATGATATTTAATAAAATAAGTAGAAATCCACTAAAAGTTTTGTTTGGTTATCTTGCAATCCCGAGATAATCGTCTCCATGCTCCAAATCCATTTTAAAGCCATTTTTAAGGCATTTCGCGCATACATGAAATGAACACATTTTTCTCCAAAACTATAACAGATGCAAGCTTGTCCTGTTTGGTGGAGATGATATTTAATAAAATAAGTAGAAATCCACTAAAAGTTTTGTTTGGTTATATTGCAATCCCGAGATAATCGTCTCCATGCTCCAAATCCATTTTAAAGCCATTTTTAAGGCATTTCGCGCATACATGAAATGAACACATTTTTCTCCAAAACTATAACAGATGCAAGCTTGTCCTGTTTGGTGGAGATGATATTTAATAAAATAAGTAGAAATCCACTAAAAGTTTTGTTTGGTTATCTTGCAATCCCGAGATAATCGTCTCCATGCTCCAAATCCATTTTAAAGCCATTTTTAAGGCATTTCGCGCATACATGAAATGAACACATTTTTCTCCAAAACTATAACACATGCAAGCTTGTCCTGTTTGGTGGAGATGATATTTAATAAAATAAGTAGAAATCCACTAAAAGTTTTGTTTGGTTATCTTGCAATCCCGAGATAATCGTCTCCATGCTCCAAATCCATTTTAAAGCCATTTTTAAGGCATTTCGCGCATACATGAAATGAACACATTTTTCTCCAAAACTATAACAGATGCAAGCTTGTCCTGTTTGGTGGAGATGATATTTAATAAAATAAGTAGAAATCCACTAAAAGTTTTGTTTGGTTATCTTGCAATCCCGAGATAATCGTCTCCATGCTCCAAATCCATTTTAAAGCCATTTTTAAGGCATTTCGCGCATACATGAAATGAACACATTTTTCTCCAAAACTATAACAGATGCAAGCTTGTCCTGTTTGGTGGAGATGATATTTAATAAAATAAGTAGAAATCCACTAAAAGTTTTGTTTGGTTATCTTGCAATCCCGAGATAATCGTCTCCATGCTCCAAATCCATTTTAAAGCCATTTTTAAGGCATTTCGCGCATACATGAAATGAACACATTTTTCTCCAAAACTATAACAGATGCAAGCTTGTCCTGTTTGGTGGAGATGATATTTAATAAAATAAGTAGAAATCCACTAAAAGTTTTGTTTGGTTATCTTGCAATCCCGAGATAATCGTCTCCATGCTCCAAATCCATTTTAAAGCCATTTTTAAGGCATTTCGCGCATACATGAAATGAACACATTTTTCTCCAAAACTATAACAGATGCAAGCTTGTCCTGTTTGGTGGAGATGATATTTAATAAAATAAGTAGAAATCCACTAAAAGTTTTGTTTGGTTATCTTGCAATCCCGAGATAATCGTCTCCATGCTCCAAATCCATTTTAAAGCCATTTTTAAGGCATTTCGCGCATACATGAAATGAACACATTTTTCTCCAAAACTATAACAGATGCAAGCTTGTCCTGTTTGGTGGAGATGATATTTAATAAAATAAGTAGAAATCCACTAAAAGTTTTGTTTGGTTATCTTGCAATCCCGAGATAATCGTCTCCATGCTCCAAATCCATTTTAAAGCCATTTTTAAGGCATTTCGCGCATACATGAAATGAACACATTTTTCTCCAAAACTATAACAGATGCAAGCTTGTCCTGTTTGGTGGAGATGATATTTAATAAAATAAGTAGAAATCCACTAAAAGTTTTGTTTGGTTATCTTGCAATCCCGAGATAATCGTCTCCATGCTCCAAATCTATTTTAAAGCCATTTTTAAGGCATTTCGCGCATACATGAAATGAACACATTTTTCTCCAAAACTATAACAGATGCAAGCTTGTCCTGTTTGGTGGAGATGATATTTAATAAAATAAGTAGAAATCCACTAAAAGTTTTGTTTGGTTATCTTGCAATCCCGAGATAATCGTCTCCATGCTCCAAATCCATTTTAAAGCCATTTTTAAGGCATTTCGCGCATACATGAAATGAACACATTTTTCTCCAAAACTATAACAGATGCAAGCTTGTCCTGTTTGGTGGAGATGATATTTAATAAAATAAGTAGAAATCCACTAAAAGTTTTGTTTGGTTATATTGCAATCCCGAGATAATCGTCTCCATGCTCCAAATCCATTTTAAAGCCATTTTTAAGGCATTTCGCGCATACATGAAATGAACACATTTTTCTCCAAAACTATAACAGATGCAAGCTTGTCCTGTTTGGTGGAGATGATATTTAATAAAATAAGTAGAAATCCACTAAAAGTTTTGTTTGGTTATCTTGCAATCCCGAGATAATCGTCTCCATGCTCCAAATCCATTTTAAAGCCATTTTTAAGGCATTTCGCGCATACATGAAATGAACACATTTTTCTCCAAAACTATAACAGATGCAAGCTTGTCCTGTTTGGTGGAGATGATATTTAATAAAATAAGTAGAAATCCACTAAAAGTTTTGTTTGGTTATCTTGCAATCGCGAGATAATCGTCTCCATGCTCCAAATCCATTTTAAAGCCATTTTTAAGGCATTTCGCGCATACATGAAATGAACACATTTTTCTCCAAAACTATAACAGATGCAAGCTTGTCCTGTTTGGTGGAGATAATATTTAATCAAATAAGTAGAAATCTACTAAAAGTTTCGTTTGTTTATATTGCCATCCTGAGATAATCGTCTCCATGCTCCAAATCCATTTTAAAGCCATTTATAAGGCATTTCGCGCATACATGAAATGAACACATTTTTCTCCAAAACTATAACAGATGCAAGCTTGTCCTGTTTGGTGGAGATGATATTTAATAAAATAAGTAGAAATCCACTAAAAGTTTTGTTTGGTTATCTTGCAATCCCGAGATAATCGTCTCCATGCTCCAAATCCATTTTAAAGCCATTTTTAAGGCATTTCGCGCATACATGAAATGAACACATTTTTCTCCAAAACTATAACAGATGCAAGCTTATCCTGTTTGGTGGAGATGATATTTAATAAAATAAGTAGAAATCCACTAAAAGTTTTGTTTGGTTATATTGCAATCCCGAGATAATCGTCTCCATGCTCCAAATCCATTTTAAAGCCATTTTTAAGGCATTTCGCGCATACATGAAATGAACACATTTTTCTCCAAAACTATAACACATGCAAGCTTGTCCTGTTTGGTGGAGATGATATTTAATAAAATAAGTAGAAATCCACTAAAAGTTTTGTTTGGTTATCTTGCAATCCCGAGATAATCGTCTCCATGCTCCAAATCCATTTTAAAGCCATTTTTAAGGCATTTCGCGCATACATGAAATGAACACATTTTTCTCCAAAACTATAACAGATGCAAGCTTGTCCTGTTTGGTGGAGATGATATTTAATAAAATAAGTAGAAATCCACTAAAAGTTTTGTTTGGTTATCTTGCAATCCCGAGATAATCGTCTTTATGCTCCAAATCCATTTTAAAGCCATTTTTAAGGCATTTCGCGCATACATGAAATGAACACATTTTTCTCCAAAACTATAACAGATGCAAGCTTGTCCTGTTTGGTGGAGATGATATTTAATAAAATAAGTAGAAATCCACTAAAAGTTTTGTTTGGTTATCTTGCAATCCCGAGATAATCGTCTCCATGCTCCAAATCCATTTTAAAGCCATTTCAAAGGCATTTTGCGCATACATGAAATTAACACATTTTTCTCCAAAACTATAACACATGCAAGCTTGTCCTGTTTGGTGGAGATGATATTTAATAAAATAAGTAGAAATCCACTAAAAGTTTTGTTTGGTTATCTTGCAATCCCGAGATAATCGTCTCCATGCTCCAAATCCATTTTAAAGCCATTTTTAAGGCATTTCGCGCATACATGAAATGAACACATTTTTCTCCAAAACTATAACAGATGCAAGCTTGTCCTGTTTGGTGGAGATGATATTTAATAAAATAAGTAGAAATCCACTAAAAGTTTTGTTTGGTTATCTTGCAATCCCGAGATAATCGTCTCCATGCTCCAAATCCATTTTAAAGCCATTTTTAAGGCATTTCGCGCTTACATGAAATGAACACATTTTTCTCCAAAACTATAACAGATGCAAGCTTGTCCTGTTTGGTGGAGATGATATTTAATAAAATAAGTAGAAATCCACTAAACGTTTTGTTTGGTTATCTTGCAATCCCGAGATAATCGTCTCCATGCTCCAAATCCATTTTAAAGCCATTTTTAAGGCATTTCGCGCATACATGAAATGAACACATTTTTCTCTAAAACTATAACAGATGCAAGCTTGTCCTGTTTGGTGGAGATGATATTTAATAAAATAAGTAGAAATCCACTAAAAGTTTTGTTTGGTTATATTGCAATCCCGAGATAATCGTCTCCATGCTCCAAATCCATTTTAAAGCCATTTTTAAGGCATTTCGCGCAGACATGAAATGAACACATTTTTCTCCAAAACTATAACAGATGCAAGCTTGTCCTGTTTGGTGGAGATGATATTTAATAAAATAAGTAGAAATCCACTAAAAGTTTTGTTTGGTTATCTTGCAATCCCGAGATAATCGTCTCCATGCTCCAAATCCATTTTAAAGCCATTTTTAAGGCATTTCGCGCATACATGAAATGAACACATTTTTCTCCAAAACTATAACAGATGCAAGCTTGTCCTGTTTGGTGGAGATGATATTTAATAAAATAAGTAGAAATCCACTAAAAGTTTTGTTTGGTTATCTTGCAATCCCGAGATAATCGTCTCCATGCTCCAAATCCATTTTAAAGCCATTTTTAAGGCATTTCGCGCATACATGAAATGAACACATTTTTCTCCAAAACTATAACAGATGCAAGCTTGTCCTGTTTGGTGGAGATGATATTTAATAAAATAAGTAGAAATCCACTAAAAGTTTTGTTTGGTTATCTTGCAATCCCGAGATAATCGTCTCCATGCTCCAAATCCATTTTAAAGCCATTTTTAAGGCATTTCGCGCATACATGAAATGAACACATTTTTCTCCAAAACTATAACAGATGCAAGCTTGTCCTGTTTGGTGGAGATGATATTTAATAAAATAAGTAGAAATCCACTAAAAGTTTTGTTTGGTTATCTTGCAATCCCGAGATAATCGTCTCCATGCTCCAAATCCATTTTAAAGCCATTTTTAAGGCATTTCGCGCATACATGAAATGAACACATTTTTCTCCAAAACTATAACAGATGCAAGCTTGTCCTGTTTGGTGGAGATAATATTTAATAAAATAAGTAGAAATCTACTAAAAGCTTCGTTTGTTTATATTGCAATCCCGAGATAATCGTCTCCATGCTCCAAATCCATTTTAAAGCCATTTTTAAGGCATTTCGCGCATACATGAAATGAACACATTTTTCTCCAAAACTATAACAGATGCAAGCTTGTCCTGTTTGGTGGAGATAATATTTAATAAAATAAGTAGAAATCTACTAAAAGTTTCGTTTGTTTATATTGCCATCCTGAGATAATCGTCTCCATGCTCCAAATCCATTTTAAAGCCATTTTTAAGGCATTTCGCGCATACATGAAATGAACACATTTTTCTCCAAAACTATAACAGATGCAAGCTTGTCCTGTTTGGTGGAGATGATATTTAATAAAATAAGTAGAAATCCACTAAAAGTTTTGTTTGGTTATCTTGCAATCCCGAGATAATCGTCTCCATGCTCCAAATCCATTTTAAAGCCATTTTTAAGGCATTTCGCGCATACATGAAATGAACACATTTTTCTCCAAAACTATAACAGATGCAAGCTTGTCCTGTTTGGTGGAGATGATATTTAATAAAATAAGTAGAAATCCACTAAAAGTTTTGTTTGGTTATCTTGCAATCCCGAGATAATCGTCTCCATGCTCCAAATCCATTTTAAAGCCATTTTTAAGGCATTTCGCGCATACATGAAATGAACACATTTTTCTCCAAAACTATAACAGATGCAAGCTTGTCCTGTTTGGTGGAGATAATATTTAATAAAATAAGTAGAAATCTACTAAAAGCTTCGTTTGTTTATATTGCCATCCTGAGATAATCGTCTCCATGCTCCAAATCCTTTTTAAAGCCATTTTTAATGCATTTCGCGCATACATGAAATGAACACATTTTTCTCCAAAACTATAACAGATGCAAGCTTGTCCTGTTTGGTGGAGATGATATTTAATAAAATAAGTAGAAATCCACTAAAAGTTTTGTTTGGTTATCTTGCAATCCCGAGATAATCGTCTCCATGCTCCAAATCCATTTTAAAGCCATTTTTAAGGCATTTCGCGCATACATGAAATGAACACATTTTTCTCCAAAACTATAACAGATGCAAGCTTGTCCTGTTTGGTGGAGATAATATTTAATAAAATAAGTAGAAATCTACTAAAAGTTTCGTTTGTTTATATTGCCATCCTGAGATAATCGTCTCCATGCTCCAAATCCATTTTAAAGCCATTTTTAAGGCATTTCGCGCATACATGAAATGAACACATTTTTCTCCAAAACTATAACAGATGCAAGCTTGTCCTGTTTGGTGGAGATAATATTTAATAAAATAAGTAGAAATCTACTAAAAGTTTCGTTTGTTTATATTGCCATCCTGAGATAATCGTCTCCATGCTCCAAATCCATTTTAAAGCCATTTTTAAGGCATTTCGCGCATACATGAAATGAACACATTTTTCTCCAAAACTATAACAGATGCAAGCTTGTCCTGTTTGGTGGAGATGATATTTAATAAAATAAGTAGAAATCCACTAAAAGTTTTGTTTGGTTATCTTGCAATCCCGAGATAATCGTCTCCATGCTCCAAATCCATTTTAAAGCCATTTTTAAGGCATTTCGCGCATACATGAAATGAACACATTTTTCTCCAAAACTATAACACATGCAAGCTTGTCCTGTTTGGTGGAGATGATATTTAATAAAATAAGTAGAAATCCACTAAAAGTTTTGTTTGGTTATCTTGCAATCCCGAGATAATCGTCTCCATGCTCCAAATCCATTTTAAAGCCATTTTTAAGGCATTTCGCGCATACATGAAATGAACACATTTTTCTCCAAAACTATAACAGATGCAAGCTTGTCCTGTTTGGTGGAGATGATATTTAATAAAATAAGTAGAAATCCACTAAAAGTTTTGTTTGGTTATCTTGCAATCCCGAGATAATCGTCTCCATGCTCCAAATCCATTTTAAAGCCATTTCAAAGGCATTTTGCGCATACATGAAATTAACACATTTTTCTCCAAAACTATAACACATGCAAGCTTGTCCTGTTTGGTGGAGATGATATTTAATAAAATAAGTAGAAATCCACTAAAAGTTTTGTTTGGTTATCTTGCAATCCCGAGATAATCGTCTCCATGCTCCAAATCCATTTTAAAGCCATTTTTAAGGCATTTCGCGCATACATGAAATGAACACATTTTTCTCCAAAACTATAACAGATGCAAGCTTGTCCTGTTTGGTGGAGATGATATTTAATAAAATAAGTAGAAATCCACTAAAAGTTTTGTTTGGTTATCTTGCAATCCCGAGATAATCGTCACCATGCTCCAAATCCATTTTAAAGCCATTTTTAAGGCATTTCGCGCTTACATGAAATGAACACATTTTTCTCCAAAACTATAACAGATGCAAGCTTGTCCTGTTTGGTGGAGATGATATTTAATAAAATAAGTAGAAATCCACTAAACGTTTTGTTTGGTTATCTTGCAATCCCGAGATAATCGTCTCCATGCTCCAAATCCATTTTAAAGCCATTTTTAAGGCATTTCGCGCATACATGAAATGAACACATTTTTCTCCAAAACTATAACAGATGCAAGCTTGTCCTGTTTGGTGGAGATGATATTTAATAAAATAAGTAGAAATCCACTAAAAGTTTTGTTTGGTTATATTGCAATCCCGAGATAATCGTCTCCATGCTCCAAATCCATTTTAAAGCCATTTTTAAGGCATTTCGCGCATACATGAAATGAACACATTTTTCTCCAAAACTATAACAGATGCAAGCTTGTCCTGTTTGGTGGAGATGATATTTAATAAAATAAGTAGAAATCCACTAAAAGTTTTGTTTGGTTATCTTGCAATCCCGAGATAATCGTCTCCATGCTCCAAATCCATTTTAAAGCCATTTTTAAGGCATTTCGCGCATACATGAAATGAACACATTTTTCTCCAAAACTATAACAGATGCAAGCTTGTCCTGTTTGGTGGAGATGATATTTAATAAAATAAGTAGAAATCCACTAAAAGTTTTGTTTGGTTATCTTGCAATCCCGAGATAATCGTCTCCATGCTCCAAATCCATTTTAAAGCCATTTTTAAGGCATTTCGCGCATACATGAAATGAACACATTTTTCTCCAAAACTATAACAGATGCAAGCTTGTCCTGTTTGGTGGAGATGATATTTAATAAAATAAGTAGAAATCCACTAAAAGTTTTGTTTGGTTATCTTGCAATCCCGAGATAATCGTCTCCATGCTCCAAATCCATTTTAAAGCCATTTTTAAGGCATTTCGCGCATACATGAAATGAACACATTTTTCTCCAAAACTATAACAGATGCAAGCTTGTCCTGTTTGGTGGAGATGATATTTAATAAAATAAGTAGAAATCCACTAAAAGTTTTGTTTGGTTATCTTGCAATCCCGAGATAATCGTCTCCATGCTCCAAATCCATTTTAAAGCCATTTTTAAGGCATTTCGCGCATACATGAAATGAACACATTTTTCTCCAAAACTATAACAGATGCAAGCTTGTCCTGTTTGGTGGAGATAATATTTAATAAAATAAGTAGAAATCTACTAAAAGCTTCGTTTGTTTATATTGCCATCCTGAGATAATCGTCTCCATGCTCCAAATCCATTTTAAAGCCATTTCAAAGGCATTTTGCGCATACATGAAATGAACACATTTTTCTCCAAAACTATAACACATGCAAGCTTGTCCTGTTTGGTGGAGATGATATTTAATAAAATAAGTAGAAATCCACTAAACGTTTTGTTTGGTTATCTTGCAATCCCGAGATAATCGTCTCCATGCTCCAAATCCATTTTAAAGCCATTTTTAATGCATTTCGCGCATACATGAAATGAACACATTTTTCTCCAAAACTATAACAGATGCAAGCTTGTCCTGTTTGGTGGAGATGATATTTAATAAAATAAGTAGAAATCCACTAAAAGTTTTGTTTGGTTATATTGCAATCCCGAGATAATCGTCTCCATGCTCCAAATCCATTTTAAAGCCATTTTTAAGGCATTTCGCGCATACATGAAATGAACACATTTTTCTCCAAAACTATAACAGATGCAAGCTTGTCCTGTTTGGTGGAGATGATATTTAATAAAATAAGTAGAAATCCACTAAAAGTTTTGTTTGGTTATCTTGCAATCCCGAGATAATCGTCTCCATGCTCCAAATCCATTTTAAAGCCATTTTTAAGGCATTTCGCGCATACATGAAATGAACACATTTTTCTCCAAAACTATAACACATGCAAGCTTGTCCTGTTTGGTGGAGATGATATTTAATAAAATAAGTAGAAATCCACTAAAAGTTTTGTTTGGTTATCTTGCAATCCCGAGATAATCGTCTCCATGCTCCAAATCCATTTTAAAGCCATTTTTAAGGCATTTCGCGCATACATGAAATGAACACATTTTTCTCCAAAACTATAACAGATGCAAGCTTGTCCTGTTTGGTGGAGATGATATTTAATAAAATAAGTAGAAATCCACTAAACGTTTTGTTTGGTTATCTTGCAATCCCGAGATAATCGTCTCCATGCTCCAAATCCATTTTAAAGCCATTTTTAAGGCATTTCGCGCATACATGAAATGAACACATTTTTCTCCAAAACTATAACAGATGCAAGCTTGTCCTGTTTGGTGGAGATGATATTTAATAAAATAAGTAGAAATCCACTAAAAGTTTTGTTTGGTTATCTTGCAATCCCGAGATAATCGTCTCCATGCTCCAAATCCATTTTAAAGCCATTTTAAGGCATTTCGCGCATACATGAAATGAACACATTTTTCTCCAAAACTATAACAGATGCAAGCTTGTCCTGTTTGGTGGAGATGATATTTAATAAAATAAGTAGAAATCCACTAAAAGTTTTGTTTGGTTATCTTGCAATCCCGAGATAATCGTCTCCATGCTCCAAATCCATTTTAAAGCCATTTTTAAGGCATTTCGCGCATACATGAAATGAACACATTTTTCTCCAAAACTATAACAGATGCAAGCTTGTCCTGTTTGGTGGAGATGATATTTAATGAAATAAGTAGAAATCCACTAAAAGTTTTGTTTGGTTATCTTGCAATCCCGAGATAATCGTCTCCATGCTCCAAATCCATTTTAAAGCCATTTTTAAGGCATTTCGCGCATACATGAAATGAACACATTTTTCTCCAAAACTTTAACAGATGGAAGCTTGTCCTGTTTGGTGGAGATGATATTTAATAAAATAAGTAGAAATCCACTAAAAGTTTTGTTTGGTTATCTTGCAATCCCGAGATAATCGTCTCCATGCTCCAAATCCATTTTAAAGCCATTTTTAAGGCATTTCGCGCATACATGAAATGAACACATTTTTCTCCAAAACTATAACAGATGCAAGCTTGTCCTGTTTGGTGGAGATGATATTTAATAAAATAAGTAGAAATCCACTAAAAGTTTTGTTTGGTTATCTTGCAATCCCGAGATAATCGTCTCCATGCTCCAAATCCATTTTAAAGCCATTTTTAAGGCATTTCGCGCATACATGAAATGAACACATTTTTCTCCAAAACTATAACAGATGCAAGCTTGTCCTGTTTGGTGGAGATGATATTTAATAAAATAAGTAGAAATCCACTAAAAGTTTTGTTTGGTTATCTTGCAATCCCGAGATAATCGTCTCCATGCTCCAAATCCATTTTAAAGCCATTTTTAAGGCATTTTGCGCATACATGAAATGAACACATTTTTCTCCAAAACTATAACACATGCAAGCTTGTCCTGTTTGGTGGAGATGATATTTAATAAAATAAGTAGAAATCCACTAAAAGTTTTGTTTGGTTATCTTGCAATCCCGAGATAATCGTCTCCATGCTCCAAATCCATTTTAAAGCCATTTTTAAGGCATTTCGCGCATACATGAAATGAACACATTTTTCTCCAAAACTATAACAGATGCAAGCTTGTCCTGTTTGGTGGAGATGATATTTAATAAAATAAGTAGAAATCCACTAAAAGTTTTGTTTTGTTATCTTGCAATCCCGAGATAATCGTCTCCATGCTCCAAATCCATTTTAAAGCCATTTTTAAGGCATTTCGCGCATACATGAAATGAACACATTTTTCTCCAAAACTATAACAGATGCAAGCTTGTCCTGTTTGGTGGAGATGATATTTAATAAAATAAGTAGAAATCCACTAAAAGTTTTGTTTGGTTATCTTGCAATCCCGAGATAATCGTCTCCATGCTCCAAATCCATTTTAAAGCCATTTTTAAGGCATTTCGCGCATACATGAAATGAACACATTTTTCTCCAAAACTATAACAGATGCAAGCTTGTCCTGTTTGGTGGAGATGATATTTAATAAAATAAGTAGAAATCCACTAAAAGTTTTGTTTGGTTATATTGCAATCCCGAGATAATCGTCTCCATGCTCCAAATCCATTTTAAAGCCATTTTTAAGGCATTTCGCGCATACATGAAATGAACACATTTTTCTCAAAAACTATAACAGATGCAAGCTTGTCCTGTTTGGTGGAGATGATATTTCATAAAATAAGTAGAAATCCACTAAAAGTTTTGTTTGGTTATCTTGCAATCCCGAGATAATCGTCTCCATGCTCCAAATCCATTTTAAAGCCATTTTTAAGGCATTTCGCGCATACATGAAATGAACACATTTTTCTCCAAAACTATAACAGATGCAAGCTTGTCCTGTTTGGTGGAGATGATATTTAATAAAATGGGTAGAAATCCACTAAAAGTTTTGTTTGGTTATCTTGCAATCCCGAGATAATCGTCTCCATGCTCCAAATCCATTTTAAAGCCATTTTTAAGGCATTTCGCGCATACATGAAATGAACACATTTTTCTCCAAAACTTTAACAGATGCAAGCTTGTCCTGTTTGGTGGAGATGATATTTAATAAAATAAGTAGAAATCCACTAAAAGTTTTGTTTGGTTATCTTGCAATCCAGAGATAATCGTCTCCATGCTCCAAATCCATTTTAAAGCCATTTTTAAGGCATTTCGCGCATACATGAAATGAACACATTTTTCTCCAAAACTATAACAGATGCAAGCTTGTCCTGTTTGGTGGAGATGATATTTAATAAAATAAGTAGAAATCCACTAAAAGTTTTGTTTGGTTATCTTGCAATCCCGAGATAATCGTCTCCATGCTCCAAATCCATTTTAAAGCCATTTTTAAGGCATTTCGCGCATACATGAAATTAACACATTTTTCTCCAAAACTATAACAGATGCAAGCTTGTCCTGTTTGGTGGAGATGATATTTAATAAAATAAGTAGAAATCCACTAAAAGTTTTGTTTGGTTATCTTGCAATCCCGAGATAATCGTCTCCATGCTCCAAATCCATTTTAAAGCCATTTTTAAGGCATTTCGCGCATACATGAAATTAACACATTTTTCTCCAAAACTATAACAGATGCAAGCTTGTCCTGTTTGGTGGAGATAATATTTAATAAAATAAGTAGAAATCTACTAAAAGTTTCGTTTGTTTATATTGCCATCCTGAGATAATCGTCTCCATGCTCCAAATCCATTTTAAAGCCATTTTTAAGGCATTTTGCGCATACATGAAATGAACACATTTTTCTCCAAAACTATAACAGATGCAAGCTTGTCCTGTTTGGTGGAGATGATATTTAATAAAATAAGTAGAAATCCACTAAAAGTTTTGTTTGGTTATCTTGCAATTCCGAGATAATCGTCTCCATGCTCCAAATCCATTTTAAAGCCATTTTTAAGGCATTTTGCGCATACATGAAATGAACACATTTTTCTCCAAAACTATAACAGATGCAAGCTTGTCCTGTTTGGTGGAGATGATATTTAATAAAATAAGTAGAAATCCACTAAAAGTTTTGTTTGGTTATCTTGCAATCCCGAGATAATCGTCTCCATGCTCCAAATCCATTTTAAAGCCATTTTTAAGGCATTTCGCGCATACATGAAATGAACACATTTTTCTCCAAAACTATAACAGATGCAAGCTTGTCCTGTTTGGTGGAGATGATATTTAATAAAATAAGTAGAAATCCACTAAAAGTTTTGTTTGGTTATCTTGCAATCCCGAGATAATCGTCTCCATGCTCCAAATCCATTTTAAAGCCATTTTTAAGGCATTTCGCGCATACATGAAATGAACACATTTTTCTCCAAAACTATAACAGATGCAAGCTTGTCCTGTTTGGTGGAGATGATATTTAATAAAATAAGTAGAAATCCACTAAAAGTTTTGTTTGGTTATATTGCAATCCCGAGATAATCGTCTCCATGCTCCAAATCCATTTTAAAGCCATTTTTAAGGCATTTCGCGCATACATGAAATGAACACATTTTTCTCCAAAACTATAACAGATGCAAGCTTGTCCTGTTTGGTGGAGATGATATTTAATAAAATAAGTAGAAATCCACTAAAAGTTTTGTTTGGTTATCTTGCAATCCCGAGATAATCGTCTCCATGCTCCAAATCCATTTTAAAGCCATTTTTAAGGCATTTCGCGCATACATGAAATGAACACATTTTTCTCCAAAACTATAACAGATGCAAGCTTGTCCTGTTTGGTGGAGATGATATTTAATAAAATAAGTAGAAATCCACTAAAAGTTTTGTTTGGTTATCTTGCAATCCCGAGATAATCGTCTCCATGCTCCAAATCCATTTTAAAGCCATTTTTAAGGCATTTCGCGCATACATGAAATGAACACATTTTTCTCCAAAACTATAACAGATGCAAGCTTGTCCTGTTTGGTGGAGATGATATTTAATAAAATAAGTAGAAATCCACTAAAAGTTTTGTTTGGTTATCTTGCAATCCCGAGATAATCGTCTCCATGCTCCAAATCCATTTTAAAGCCATTTTTAAGGCATTTCGCGCATACATGAAATGAACACATTTTTCTCCAAAACTATAACAGATGCAAGCTTGTCCTGTTTGGTGGAGATGATATTTAATAAAATAAGTAGAAATCCACTAAAAGTTTTGTTTGGTTATCTTGCAATCCCGAGATAATCGTCTCCATGCTCCAAATCCATTTTAAAGCCATTTTTAAGGCATTTCGCGCATACATGAAATTAACACATTTTTCTCCAAAACTATAACAGATGCAAGCTTGTCCTGTTTGGTGGAGATAATATTTAATAAAATAAGTAGAAATCTACTAAAAGTTTCGTTTGTTTATATTGCCATCCTGAGATAATCGTCTCCATGCTCCAAATCCATTTTAAAGCCATTTTTAAGGCATTTCGCGCATACATGAAATGAACACATTTTTCTCCAAAACTATAACAGATGCAAGCTTGTCCTGTTTGGTGGAGATGATATTTAATAAAATAAGTAGAAATCCACTAAAAGTTTTGTTTGGTTATCTTGCAATCCCGAGATAATCGTCTCCATGCTCCAAATCCATTTTAAAGCCATTTTTAAGGCATTTCGCGCATACATGAAATGAACACATTTTTCTCCAAAACTATAACAGATGCAAGCTTGTCCTGTTTGGTGGAGATGATATTTAATAAAATAAGTAGAAATCCACTAAAAGTTTTGTTTGGTTATCTTGCAATCCCGAGATAATCGTCTCCATGCTCCAAATCCATTTTAAAGCCATTTTTAAGGCATTTCGCGCATACATGAAATTAACACATTTTTCTCCAAAACTATAACAGATGCAAGCTTGTCCTGTTTGGTGGAGATAATATTTAATAAAATAAGTAGAAATCTACTAAAAGTTTCGTTTGTTTATATTGCCATCCTGAGATAATCGTCTCCATGCTCCAAATCCATTTTAAAGCCATTTTTAAGGCATTTCGCGCATACATGAAATGAACACATTTTTCTCCAAAACTATAACAGATGCAAGCTTGTCCTGTTTGGTGGAGATGATATTTAATAAAATAAGTAGAAATCCACTAAAAGTTTTGTTTGGTTATATTGCAATCCCGAGATAATCGTCTCCATGCTCCAAATCCATTTTAAAGCCATTTTTAAGGCATTTCGCGCATACATGAAATGAACACATTTTTCTCAAAAACTATAACAGATGCAAGCTTGTCCTGTTTGGTGGAGATGATATTTAATAAAATAAGTAGAAATCCACTAAAAGTTTTGTTTGGTTATCTTGCAATCCCGAGATAATCGTCTCCATGCTCCAAATCCATTTTAAAGCCATTTTTAAGGCATTTCGCGCATACATGAAATGAACACATTTTTCTCCAAAACTATAACAGATGCAAGCTTGTCCTGTTTGGTGGAGATGATATTTAATAAAATAAGTAGAAATCCACTAAAAGTTTTGTTTGGTTATCTTGCAATCCCGAGATAATCGTCTCCATGCTCCAAATCCATTTTAAAGCCATTTTTAAGGCATTTCGCGCATACATGAAATGAACACATTTTTCTCCAAAACTATAACAGATGCAAGCTTGTCCTGTTTGGTGGAGATGATATTTAATAAAATAAGTAGAAATCCACTAAAAGTTTTGTTTGGTTATCTTGCAATCCCGAGATAATCGTCTCCATGCTCCAAATCCATTTTAAAGCCATTTTTAAGGCATTTCGCGCATACATGAAATGAACACATTTTTCTCCAAAACTATAACAGATGCAAGCTTGTCCTGTTTGGTGGAGATGATATTTAATAAAATAAGTAGAAATCCACTAAAAGTTTTGTTTGGTTATCTTGCAATCCCGAGATAATCGTCTCCATGCTCCAAATCCATTTTAAAGCCATTTTTAAGGCATTTCGCGCATACATGAAATTAACACATTTTTCTCCAAAACTATAACAGATGCAAGCTTGTCCTGTTTGGTGGAGATAATATTTAATAAAATAAGTAGAAATCTACTAAAAGTTTCGTTTGTTTATATTGCCATCCTGAGATAATCGTCTCCATGCTCCAAATCCATTTTAAAGCCATTTTTAAGGCATTTCGCGCATACATGAAATGAACACATTTTTCTCCAAAACTATAACAGATGCAAGCTTGTCCTGTTTGGTGGAGATGATATTTAATAAAATAAGTAGAAATCCACTAAAAGTTTTGTTTGGTTATCTTGCAATCCCGAGATAATCGTCTCCATGCTCCAAATCCATTTTAAAGCCATTTTTAAGGCATTTCGCGCATACATGAAATGAACACATTTTTCTCCAAAACTATAACAGATGCAAGCTTGTCCTGTTTGGTGGAGATGATATTTAATAAAATAAGTAGAAATCCACTAAAAGTTTTGTTTGGTTATCTTGCAATCCCGAGATAATCGTCTCCATGCTCCAAATCCATTTTAAAGCCATTTTTAAGGCATTTCGCGCATACATGAAATGAACACATTTTTCTCCAAAACTATAACAGATGCAAGCTTGTCCTGTTTGGTGGAGATAATATTTAATAAAATAAGTAGAAATCTACTAAAAGTTTCGTTTGTTTATATTGCCATCCCGAGATAATCGTCTCCATGCTCCAAATCCATTTTAAAGCCATTTTTAAGGCATTTCGCGCATACATGAAATGAACACATTTTTCTCCAAAACTATAACAGATGCAAGCTTGTCCTGTTTGGTGGAGATGATATTTCATAAAATAAGTAGAAATCCACTAAAAGTTTTGTTTGGTTATCTTGCAATCCCGAGATAATCGTCTCCATGCTCCAAATCCATTTTAAAGCCATTTTTAAGGCATTTCGCGCATACATGAAATTAACACATTTTTCTCCAAAACTATAACAGATGCAAGCTTGTCCTGTTTGGTGGAGATGATATTTAATAAAATAAGTAGAAATCCACTAAAAGTTTTGTTTGGTTATCTTGCAATCCCGAGATAATCGTCTCCATGCTCCAAATCCATTTTAAAGCCATTTTTAAGGCATTTCGCGCATACATGAAATTAACACATTTTTCTCCAAAACTATAACAGATGCAAGCTTGTCCTGTTTGGTGGAGATAATATTTAATAAAATAAGTAGAAATCTACTAAAAGTTTCGTTTGTTTATATTGCCATCCTGAGATAATCGTCTCCATGCTCCAAATCCATTTTAAAGCCATTTTTAAGGCATTTTGCGCATACATGAAATGAACACATTTTTCTCCAAAACTATAACAGATGCAAGCTTGTCCTGTTTGGTGGAGATGATATTTAATAAAATAAGTAGAAATCCACTAAAAGTTTTGTTTGGTTATCTTGCAATTCCGAGATAATCGTCTCCATGCTCCAAATCCATTTTAAAGCCATTTTTAAGGCATTTTGCGCATACATGAAATGAACACATTTTTCTCCAAAACTATAACAGATGCAAGCTTGTCCTGTTTGGTGGAGATGATATTTAATAAAATAAGTAGAAATCCACTAAAAGTTTTGTTTGGTTATCTTGCAATCCCGAGATAATCGTCTCCATGCTCCAAATCCATTTTAAAGCCATTTTTAAGGCATTTCGCGCATACATGAAATGAACACATTTTTCTCCAAAACTATAACAGATGCAAGCTTGTCCTGTTTGGTGGAGATGATATTTAATAAAATAAGTAGAAATCCACTAAAAGTTTTGTTTGGTTATCTTGCAATCCCGAGATAATCGTCTCCATGCTCCAAATCCATTTTAAAGCCATTTTTAAGGCATTTCGCGCATACATGAAATGAACACATTTTTCTCCAAAACTATAACAGATGCAAGCTTGTCCTGTTTGGTGGAGATGATATTTAATAAAATAAGTAGAAATCCACTAAAAGTTTTGTTTGGTTATATTGCAATCCCGAGATAATCGTCTCCATGCTCCAAATCCATTTTAAAGCCATTTTTAAGGCATTTCGCGCATACATGAAATGAACACATTTTTCTCCAAAACTATAACAGATGCAAGCTTGTCCTGTTTGGTGGAGATGATATTTAATAAAATAAGTAGAAATCCACTAAAAGTTTTGTTTGGTTATCTTGCAATCCCGAGATAATCGTCTCCATGCTCCAAATCCATTTTAAAGCCATTTTTAAGGCATTTCGCGCATACATGAAATGAACACATTTTTCTCCAAAACTATAACAGATGCAA
Source organism: Anomaloglossus baeobatrachus (assembly GCF_048569485.1). Lineage (NCBI taxonomy): Eukaryota > Metazoa > Chordata > Amphibia > Anura > Aromobatidae > Anomaloglossus > Anomaloglossus baeobatrachus. Next base: position 18,757 of record NW_027442642.1, on the reverse strand, counting down.
GCTTGTCCTGTTTGGTGGAGATGATATTTAATAAAATAAGTAGAAATCCACTAAAAGTTTTGTTTGGTTATCTTGCAATCCCGAGATAATCGTCTCCATGCTCCAAATCCATTTTAAAGCCATTTCAAAGGCATTTTGCGCATACATGAAATTAACACATTTTTCTCCAAAACTATAACACATGCAAGCTTGTCCTGTTTGGTGGAGATGATATTTAATAAAATAAGTAGAAATCCACTAAACGTTTTGTTTGGTTATCTTGCAATCCCGAGATAATCGTCTTCATGCTCCAAATCCATTTTAAAGCCATTTTTAAGGCATTTCGCGCATACATGAAATGAACACATTTTTCTCCAAAACTATAACAGATGCAAGCTTGTCCTGTTTGGTGGAGATGATATTTAATAAAATAAGTAGAAATCCACTAAACGTTTTGTTTGGTTATTTTGCAATCCCGAGATAATCGTCTCCATGCTCCAAATCCATTTTAAAGCCATTTTTAAGGCATTTCGCGCATACATGAAATGAACACATTTTTCTCCAAAACTATAACAGATGCAAGCTTGTCCTGTTTGGTGGAGATGATATTTAATAAAATAAGTAGAAATCCACTAAAAGTTTTGTTTGGTTATATTGCAATCCCGAGATAATCGTCTCCATGCTCCAAATCCATTTTAAAGCCATTTTTAAGGCATTTCGGGCATACATGAAATGAACACATTTTTCTCCAAAACTATAACAGATGCAAGCTTGTCCTGTTTGGTGGAGATGATATTTAATAAAATAAGTAGAAATCCACTAAAAGTTTTGTTTGGTTATATTGCAATCCCGAGATAATCGTCTCCATGCTCCAAATCCATTTTAAAGCCATTTTTAAGGCATTTCGCGCATACATGAAATGAACACATTTTTCTCCAAAACTATAACAGATGCAAGCTTGTCCTGTTTGGTGGAGATGATATTTAATAAAATAAGTAGAAATCCACTAAAAGTTTTGTTTGGTTATCTTGCAATCCCGAGATAATCGTCTCTATGCTCCAAATCCATTTTAAAGCCATTTTTAAGGCATTTCGCGCATACATGAAATGAACACATTTTTCTCCAAAACTATAACAGATGCAAGCTTGTCCTGTTTGGTGGAGATGATATTTAATAAAATAAGTAGAAATCCACTAAAAGTTTTGTTTGGTTATCTTGCAATCCCGAGATAATCGTCTCCATGCTCCAAATCCATTTTAAAGCCATTTTTAAGGCATTTCGCGCATACATGAAATGAACACATTTTTCTCCAAAACTTTAACAGATGCAAGCTTGTCCTGTTTGGTGGAGATGATATTTAATAAAATAAGTAGAAATCCACTAAAAGTTTTGTTTGGTTATCTTGCAATCCCGAGATAATCGTCTCCATGCTCCAAATCCATTTTAAAGCCATTTTTAAGGCATTTCGCGCATACATGAAATGAACACATTTTTCTCCAAAACTATAACAGATGCAAGCTTGTCCTGTTTGGTGGAGATGATATTTAATAAAATAAGTAGAAATCCACTAAAAGTTTTGTTTGGTTATCTTGCAATCCCGAGATAATCGTCTCCATGCTCCAAATCCATTTTAAAGCCATTTTTAAGGCATTTCGCGCATACATGAAATGAACACATTTTTCTCCAAAACTATAACAGATGCAAGCTTGTCCTGTTTGGTGGAGATGATATTTAATAAAATAAGTAGAAATCCACTAAAAGTTTTGTTTGGTTATCTTGCAATCCCGAGATAATCGTCTCCATGCTCCAAATCCATTTTAAAGCCCTTTTTAAGGCATTTCGCGCATACATGAAATGAACACATTTTTCTCCAAAACTATAACAGATGCAAGCTTGTCCTGTTTGGTGGAGATAATATTTAATAAAATAAGTAGAAATCTACTAAAAGTTTCGTTTGTTTATATTGCCATCCTGAGATAATCGTCTCCATGCTCCAAATCCATTTTAAAGCCATTTTTAAGGCATTTTGCGCATACATGAAATGAACACATTTTTCTCCAAAACTATAACACATGCAAGCTTGTCCTGTTTGGTGGAGATGATATTTAATAAAATAAGTAGAAATTTACTAAAAGTTTTGTTTGGTTATCTTGCAATCCCGAGATAATCGTCTCCATGCTCCAAATCCATTTTAAAGCCATTTTTAAGGCATTTCGCGCATACATGAAATGAACACATTTTTCTCCAAAACTATAACAGATGCAAGCTTGTCCTGTTTGGTGGAGATGATATTTAATAAAATAAGTAGAAATCCACTAAAAGTTTTGTTTGGTTATCTTGCAATCCCGAGATAATCGTCTCCATGCTCCAAATCCATTTTAAAGCCATTTTTAAGGCATTTCGCGCATACATGAAATGAACACATTTTTCTCCAAAACTATAACAGATGCAAGCTTGTCCTGTTTGGTGGAGATGATATTTAATAAAATAAGTAGAAATCCACTAAAAGTTTTGTTTGGTTATCTTGCAATCCCGAGATAATCGTCTCCATGCTCCAAATCCATTTTAAAGCCATTTTTAAGGCATTTCGCGCATACATGAAATGAACACATTTTTCTCCAAAACTATAACAGATGCAAGCTTGTCCTGTTTGGTGGAGATGATATTTAATAAAATAAGTAGAAATCCACTAAAAGTTTTGTTTGGTTATCTTGCAATCCCGAGATAATCGTCTCCATGCTCCAAATCCATTTTAAAGCCATTTTTAAGGCATTTCGCGCATACATGAAATGAACACATTTTCTCCAAAACTATAACAGATGCAAGCTTGTCCTGTTTGGTGGAGATGATATTTAATAAAATAAGTAGAAATCCACTAAAAGTTTTGTTTGGTTATCTTCCAATCCTGAGATAATCGTCTCCATGCTCCAAATCCATTTTAAAGCCATTTTTAAGGCATTCCGCGCATACATGAAATGAACACATTTTTCTCCAAAACTATAACAGATGCAAGCTTGTCCTGTTTGGTGGAGATGATATTTAATAAAATAAGTAGAAATCCACTAAAAGTTTTGTTTGGTTATCTTGCAATCCCGAGATAATCGTCTCCATGCTCCAAATCCATTTTAAAGCCATTTTTAAGGCATTTCGCGCATACATGAAATGAACACATTTTTCTCCAAAACTATAACAGATGCAAGCTTGTCCTGTTTGGTGGAGATGATATTTAATAAAATAAGTAGAAATCCACTAAAAGTTTTGTTTGGTTATATTGCAATCCCGAGATAATCGTCTCCATGCTCCAAATCCATTTTAAAGCCATTTTTAAGGCATTTCGCGCATACATGAAATGAACACATTTTTCTCCAAAACTATAACAGATGCAAGCTTGTCCTGTTTGGTGGAGATGATATTTAATAAAATAAGTAGAAATCCACTAAAAGTTTTGTTTGGTTATCTTGCAATCCCGAGATAATCGTCTCCATGCTCCAAATCCATTTTAAAGCCATTTTTAAGGCATTTCGCGCATACATGAAATGAACACATTTTTCTCCAAAACTATAACAGATGCAAGTTTGTCCTGTTTGGTGGAGATGATATGTAATAAAATAAGTAGAAATCCACTAAAAGTTTTGTTTGGTTATCTTGCAATCCCGAGATAATCGTCTCCATGCTCCAAATCCATTTTAAAGCCATTTTTAAGGCATTTCGCGCATACATGAAATGAACACATTTTTCTCCAAAACTATAACAGATGCAAGCTTGTCCTGTTTGGTGGAGATGATATTTAATAAAATAAGTAGAAATCCACTAAAAGTTTTGTTTGGTTATCTTGCAATCCCGAGATAATCGTCTCCATGCTCCAAATCCATTTTAAAGCCATTTTTAAGGCATTTCGCGCATACATGAAATGAACACATTTTTCTCCAAAACTATAACAGATGCAAGCTTGTCCTGTTTGGTGGAGATGATATTTCATAAAATAAGTAGAAATCCACTAAAAGTTTTGTTTGGTTATCTTGCAATCCCGAGATAATCGTCTCCATGCTCCAAATCCATTTTAAAGCCATTTTTAAGGCATTTCGCGCATACATGAAATGAACACATTTTTCTCCAAAACTATCACAGATGCAAGCTTGTCCTGTTTGGTGGAGATGATATTTAATAAAATAAGTAGAAATCCACTAAAAGTTTTGTTTGGTTATCTTGCAATCCCGAGATAATCGTCTCCATGCTCCAAATCCATTTTAAAGCCATTTTTAAGGCATTTCGCGCATACATGAAATGAACACATTTTTCTCCAAAACTATAACAGATGCAAGCTTGTCCTGTTTGGTGGAGATGATATTTAATAAAATAAGTAGAAATCCACTAAAAGTTTTGTTTGGTTATCTTGCAATCCCGAGATAATCGTCTCCATGCTCCAAATCCATTTTAAAGCCATTTTTAAGGCATTTCGCGCATACATGAAATGAACACATTTTTCTCCAAAACTATAACAGATGCAAGCTTGTCCTGTTTGGTGGAGATGATATTTAATAAAATAAGTAGAAATCCACTAAAAGTTTTGTTTGGTTATCTTGCAATCCCGAGATAATCGTCTCCATGCTCCAAATCCATTTTAAAGCCATTTTTAAGGCATTTCGCGCATACATGAAATGAACACATTTTTCTCCAAAACTATAACAGATGCAAGCTTGTCCTGTTTGGTGGAGATGATATTTAATAAAATAAGTAGAAATCCACTAAAAGTTTTGTTTGGTTATCTTGCAATCCCGAGATAATCGTCTCCATGCTCCAAATCCATTTTAAAGCCATTTTTAAGGCATTTCGCGCATACATGAAATGAACACATTTTTCTCCAAAACTATAACAGATGCAAGCTTGTCCTGTTTGGTGGAGATGATATTTAATAAAATAAGTAGAAATCCACTAAAAGTTTTGTTTGGTTATCTTGCAATCCCGAGATAATCGTCTCCATGCTCCAAATCCATTTTAAAGCCATTTTTAAGGCATTTCGCGCATACATGAAATGAACACATTTTTCTCCAAAACTATAACAGATGCAAGCTTGTCCTGTTTGGTGGAGATGATATTTAATAAAATAAGTAGAAATCCACTAAAAGTTTTGTTTGGTTATCTTGCAATCCCGAGATAATCGTCTCCATGCTCCAAATCCATTTTAAAGCCATTTTTAAGGCATTTTGCGCATACATGAAATGAACACATTTTTCTCCAAAACTATAACAGATGCAAGCTTGTCCTGTTTGGTGGAGATGATATTTAATAAAATAAGTAGAAATCCACTAAAAGTTTTGTTTGGTTATATTGCAATCCCGAGATAATCGTCTCCATGCTCCAAATCCATTTTAAAGCCATTTTTAAGGCATTTCGCGCATACATGAAATGAACACATTTTTCTCCAAAACTATAACAGATGCAAGCTTGTCCTGTTTGGTGGAGATGATATTTAATAAAATAAGTAGAAATCCACTAAAAGTTTTGTTTGGTTATCTTGCAATCCCGAGATAATCGTCTCCATGCTCCAAATCCATTTTAAAGCCATTTTTAAGGCATTTCGCGCATACATGAAATGAACACATTTTTCTCCAAAACTATAACAGATGCAAGCTTGTCCTGTTTGGTGGAGATGATATTTAATAAAATAAGTAGAAATCCACTAAAAGTTTTGTTTGGTTATCTTGCAATCCCGAGATAATCGTCTCCATGCTCCAAATCCATTTAAAGCCATTTTTAAGGCATTTCGCGCATACATGAAATGAACACATTTTTCTCCAAAACTATAACAGATGCAAGCTTGTCCTGTTTGGTGGAGATGATATTTAATAAAATAAGTAGAAATCCACTAAAAGTTTTGTTTGGTTATCTTGCAATCCCGAGATAATCGTCTCCATGCTCCAAATCCATTTTAAAGCCATTTTTAAGGCATTTCGCGCATACATGAAATGAACACATTTTTCTCCAAAACTATAACAGATGCAAGCTTGTCCTGTTTGGTGGAGATGATATTTAATAAAATAAGTAGAAATCCACTAAACGTTTTGTTTGGTTATCTTGCAATCCCGAGATAATCGTCTCCATGCTCCAAATCCATTTTAAAGCCATTTTTAAGGCATTTCGCGCATACATGAAATGAACACATTTTTCTCCAAAACTATAACAGATGCAAGCTTGTCCTGTTTGGTGGAGATGATATTTAATAAAATAAGTAGAAATCCACTAAAAGTTTTGTTTGGTTATCTTGCAATCCCGAGATAATCGTCTCCATGCTCCAAATCCATTTTAAAGCCATTTTTAAGGCATTTCGCGCATACATGAAATGAACACATTTTTCTCCAAAACTATAACAGATGCAAGCTTGTCCTGTTTGGTGGAGATGATATTTAATAAAATAAGTAGAAATCCACTAAAAGTTTTGTTTGGTTATCTTGCAATCCCGAGATAATCGTCTCCATGCTCCAAATCCATTTTAAAGCCATTTTTAAGGCATTTCGCGCATACATGAAATGAACACATTTTTCTCCAAAACTATAACAGATGCAAGCTTGTCCTGTTTGGTGGAGATGATATTTAATAAAATAAGTAGAAATCCACTAAAAGTTTTGTTTGGTTATCTTGCAATCCCGAGATAATCGTCTCCATGCTCCAAATCCATTTTAAAGCCATTTTTAAGGCATTTTGCGCATACATGAAATGAACACATTTTTCTCCAAAACTATAACAGATGCAAGCTTGTCCTGTTTGGTGGAGATGATATTTAATAAAATAAGTAGAAATCCACTAAAAGTTTTGTTTGGTTATATTGCAATCCCGAGATAATCGTCTCCATGCTCCAAATCCATTTTAAAGCCATTTTTAAGGCATTTCGCGCATACATGAAATGAACACATTTTTCTCCAAAACTATAACAGATGCAAGCTTGTCCTGTTTGGTGGAGATGATATTTAATAAAATAAGTAGAAATCCACTAAAAGTTTTGTTTGGTTATCTTGCAATCCCGAGATAATCGTCTCCATGCTCCAAATCCATTTTAAAGCCATTTTTAAGGCATTTCGCGCATACATGAAATGAACACATTTTTCTCCAAAACTATAACAGATGCAAGCTTGTCCTGTTTGGTGGAGATGATATTTAATAAAATAAGTAGAAATCCACTAAACGTTTTGTTTGGTTATCTTGCAATCCCGAGATAATCGTCTCCATGCTCCAAATCCATTTTAAAGCCATTTTTAAGGCATTTCGCGCATACATGAAATGAACACATTTTTCTCCAAAACTATAACAGATGCAAGCTTGTCCTGTTTGGTGGAGATGATATTTAATAAAATAAGTAGAAATCCACTAAAAGTTTTGTTTGGTTATCTTGCAATCCCGAGATAATCGTCTCCATGCTCCAAATCCATTTTAAAGCCATTTTTAAGGCATTTCGCGCATACATGAAATGAACACATTTTTCTCCAAAACTATAACAGATGCAAGCTTGTCCTGTTTGGTGGAGATGATATTTAATAAAATAAGTAGAAATCCACTAAAAGTTTTGTTTGGTTATCTTGCAATCCCGAGATAATCGTCTCCATGCTCCAAATCCATTTTAAAGCCATTTTTAAGGCATTTCGCGCATACATGAAATGAACACATTTTTCTCCAAAACTATAACAGATGCAAGCTTGTCCTGTTTGGTGGAGATGATATTTAATAAAATAAGTAGAATCCACTAAAAGTTTTGTTTGGTTATCTTGCAATCCCGAGATAATCGTCTCCATGCTCCAAATCCATTTTAAAGCCATTTTTAAGGCATTTCGCGCATACATGAAATGAACACATTTTTCTCCAAAACTATAACAGATGCAAGCTTGTCCTGTTTGGTGGAGATGATATTTAATAAAATAAGTAGAAATCCACTAAAAGTTTTGTTTGGTTATATTGCAATCCCGAGATAATCGTCTCCATGCTCCAAATCCATTTTAAAGCCATTTTTAAGGCATTTCGCGCATACATGAAATGAACACATTTTTCTCCAAAACTATAACAGATGCAAGCTTGTCCTGTTTGGTGGAGATGATATTTAATAAAATAAGTAGAAATCCACTAAAAGTTTTGTTTGGTTATCTTGCAATCCCGAGATAATCGTCTCCATGCTCCAAATCCATTTTAAAGCCATTTTTAAGGCATTTCGCGCATACATGAAATGAACACATTTTTTCTCCAAAACTATAACAGATGCAAGCTTGTCCTGTTTGGTGGAGATGATATTTAATAAAATAAGTAGAAATCCACTAAAAGTTTTGTTTGGTTATCTTGCAATCCCGAGATAATCGTCTCCATGCTCCAAATCCATTTTAAAGCCATTTTTAAGGCATTTCGCGCATACATGAAATGAACACATTTTTCTCCAAAACTATAACAGATGCAAGCTTGTCCTGTTTGGTGAGATGATATTTAATAAAATAAGTAGAAATCCACTAAAGTTTTGTTTGGTTATCTTGCAATCCCGAGATAATCGTCTCCATGCTCCAAATCCATTTTAAAGCCATTTTTAAGGCATTTCGCGCATACATGAAATGAACACATTTTTTCTCCAAAACTATAACAGATGCAAGCTTGTCCTGTTTGGTGGAGATGATATTTAATAAAATAAGTAGAAATCCACTAAAAGTTTTGTTTGGTTATCTTGCAATCACGAGATAATCGTCTCCATGCTCCAAATCCATTTTAAAGCCATTTTTAAGGCACTTCGCGCATACATGAAATGAACACATTTTTCTCCAAAACTATAACAGATGCAAGCTTGTCCTGTTTGGTGGAGATGATATTTAATAAAATAAGTAGAAATCCACTAAAAGTTTTGTTTGGTTATCTTGCAATCCCGAGATAATCGTCTCCATGCTCCAAATCCATTTTAAAGCCATTTCAAAGGCATTTTGCGCATACATGAAATGAACACATTTTTCTCCAAAACTATAACACATGCAAGCTTGTCCTGTTTGGTGGAGATGATATTTAATAAAATAAGTAGAAATCCACTAAAAGTTTTGTTTGGTTATCTTGCAATCCCGAGATAATCGTCTCCATGCTCCAAATCCATTTTAAAGCCATTTTAAGGCATTTCGCGCATACATGAAATGAACACATTTTTCTCCAAAACTATAACAGATGCAAGCTTGTCCTGTTTGGTGGAGATGATATTTAATAAAATAAGTAGAAATCCACTAAAAGTTTTGTTGGTTATCTTGCAATCCCGAGATAATCGTCTCCATGCTCCAAATCCATTTTAAAGCCATTTTTAAGGCATTTCGCGCATACATGAAATGAACACATTTTTCTCCAAAACTATAACAGATGCAAGCTTGTCCTGTTTGGTGGAGATGATATTTAATAAAATAAGTAGAAATCCACTAAAAGTTTTGTTTGGTTATCTTGCAATCCCGAGATAATCGTCTCCATGCTCCAAATCCATTTTAAAGCCATTTTTAAGGGCATTTCGCGCATACATGAAATGAACACATTTTTCTCCCAAAACTATAACAGATGCAAGCTTGTCCTGTTCGGTGGAGATGATATTTAATAAAATAAGTAGAAATCCACTAAAAGTTTTGTTTGGTTATCTTGCAATCCGAGATAATCGTCTCCATGCTCCAAATCCATTTTAAAGCCATTTTTAAGGCATTTCGCGCATACATGAAATGAACACATTTTTCTCCAAAACTATAACAGATGCAAGCTTCTCCTGTTTGGTGGAGATGATATTTAATAAAATAAGTAGAAATCCACTAAAAGTTTTGTTTGGTTATCTTGCAATCCCGAGATAATCGTCTCCATGCTCCAAATCCATTTTAAAGCCATTTTTAAGGCATTTCGCGCATACATGAAATGAACACATTTTTCTCCAAAACTATAACAGATGCAAGCTTGTCCTGTTTGGTGGAGATGATATTTAATAAAATAAGTAGAAATCCACTAAAAGTTTTGTTTGTTATCTTGCAATCCCGAGATAATCGTCTCCATGCTCCAAATCCATTTTAAAGCCATTTTTAAGGCATTTCGCGCATACATGAAATGAACACATTTTTCTCCAAAACTATAACAGATGCAAGCTTGTCCTGTTTGGTGGAGATGATATTTAATAAAATAAGTAGAAATCCACTAAAAGTTTTGTTTGGTTATCTTGCAATCCCGAGATAATCGTCTCCATGCTCCAAATCCATTTTAAAGCCATTTTTAAGGCATTTCGCGCATACATGAAATGAACACATTTTTCTCCAAAACTATAACAGATGCAAGCTTGTCCTGTTTGGTGGAGATGATATTTAATAAAATAAGTAGAAATCCACTAAAAGTTTTGTTTGGTTATCTTGCAATCCCGAGATAATCGTCTCCATGCTCCAAATCCATTTTAAAGCCATTTTTAAGGCATTTCGCGCATACATGAAATGAACACATTTTTCTCCAAAACTATAACAGATGCAAGCTTGTCCTGTTTGGTGGAGATGATATTTAATAAAATAAGTAGAAATCCACTAAAAGTTTTGTTTGGTTATCTTGCAATCACGAGATAATCGTCTCCATGCTCCAAATCCATTTTAAAGCCATTTTTAAGGCATTTCGCGCATACATGAAATGAACACATTTTTCTCCAAAACTATAACAGATGCAAGCTTGTCCTGTTTGGTGGAGATGATATTTAATAAAATAAGTAGAAATCCACTAAAAGTTTTGTTTGGTTATCTTGCAATCCCGAGATAATCGTCTCCATGCTCCAAAGTCCATTTTAAAGCCATTTCAAAGGCATTTCGCGCATACATGAAATGAACACATTTTTCTCCAAAACTATAACAGATGCAAGCTTGTCCTGTTTGGTGGAGATGATATTTAATAAAATAAGTAGAAATCCACTAAAAGTTTTGTTTGGTTATCTTGCAATCCCGAGATAATCGTCTCCATGCTCCAAATCCATTTTAAAGCCATTTTTAAGGCATTTCGCGCATACATGAAATGAACACATTTTTCTCCAAAACTATAACAGATGCAAGCTTGTCCTGTTTGGTGGAGATGATATTTAATAAAATAAGTAGAAATCCACTAAAAGTTTTGTTTGGTTATCTTGCAATCCCGAGATAATCGTCTCCATGCTCCAAATCCATTTTAAAGCCATTTTTAAGGCATTTCGCGCATACATGAAATGAACACATTTTTCTCCAAAACGTTAACAGATGCAAGCTTGTCCTGTTTGGTGGAGATGATATTTAATAAAATAAGTAGAAATCCACTAAAAGTTTTGTTTGGTTATCTTGCAATCCCGAGATAATCGTCTCCATGCTCCAAATCCATTTTAAAGCCATTTTTAAGGCATTTCGCGCATACATGAAATGAACACATTTTTCTCCAAAACTATAACAGATGCAAGCTTGTCCTGTTTGGTGGAGATGATATTTAATAAAATAAGTAGAAATCCACTAAAAGTTTTGTTTGGTTATCTTGCAATCCCGAGATAATCGTCTCCATGCTCCAAATCCATTTTAAAGCCATTTTTAAGGCATTTCGCGCATACATGAAATGAACACATTTTTCTCCAAAACTATAACAGATGCAAGCTTGTCCTGTTTGGTGGAGATGATATTTAATAAAATAAGTAGAAATCCACTAAAAGTTTTGTTTGGTTATCTTGCAATCCCGAGATAATCGTCTCCATGCTCCAAATCCATTTTAAAGCCATTTTTAAGGCATTTCGCGCATACATGAAATGAACACATTTTTCTCCAAAACTTTAACAGATGCAAGCTTGTCCTGTTTGGTGGAGATGATATTTAATAAAATAAGTAGAAATCCACTAAAAGTTTTGTTTGGTTATCTTGCAATCCCGAGATAATCGTCTCCATGCTCCAAATCCATTTTAAAGCCATTTTTAAGGCATTTCGCGCATACATGAAATGAACACATTTTTCTCCAAAACTATAACAGATGCAAGCTTGTCCTGTTTGGTGGAGATGATATTTAATAAAATAAGTAGAAATCCACTAAAAGTTTTGTTTGGTTATCTTGCAATCCCGAGATAATCGTCTCCATGCTCCAAATCCATTTTAAAGCCATTTTTAAGGCATTTCGCGCATACATGAAATGAACACATTTTTCTCCAAAACTATAACAGATGCAAGCTTGTCCTGTTTGGTGGAGATGATATTTAATAAAATAAGTAGAAATCCACTAAAAGTTTTGTTTGGTTATCTTGCAATCCCGAGATAATCGTCTCCATGCTCCAAATCCATTTTAAAGCCATTTTTAAGCATTTCGCGCATACATGAAATGAACACATTTTTCTCCAAAACTATAACAGATGCAAGTTTGTCCTGTTTGGTGGAGATGATATGTAATAAAATAAGTAGAAATCCACTAAAAGTTTTGTTTGGTTATCTTGCAATCCCGAGATAATCGTCTCCATGCTCCAAATCCATTTTAAAGCCATTTTTAAGGCATTTCGCGCATACATGAAATGAACACATTTTTCTCCAAAACTATAACAGATGCAAGCTTGTCCTGTTTGGTGGAGATGATATTTAATAAAATAAGTAGAAATCCACTAAAAGTTTTGTTTGGTTATCTTGCAATCCCGAGATAATCGTCTCCATGCTCCAAATCCATTTTAAAGCCATTTTTAAGGCATTTCGCGCATACATGAAATGAACACATTTTTCTCCAAAACTATAACAGATGCAAGCTTGTCCTGTTTGGTGGAGATGATATTTAATAAAATAAGTAGAAATCCACTAAAAGTTTTGTTTGGTTATCTTGCAATCCCGAGATAATCGTCTCCATGCTCCAAATCCATTTTAAAGCCATTTTTAAGGCATTTCGCGCATACATGAAATGAACACATTTTTCTCCAAAACTATAACAGATGCAAGCTTGTCCTGTTTGGTGGAGATGATATTTAATAAAATAAGTAGAAATCCACTAAAAGTTTTGTTTGGTTATCTTGCAATCCCGAGATAATCGTCTCCATGCTCCAAATCCATTTTAAAGCCATTTTTAAGGCATTTCGCGCATACATGAAATGAACACATTTTTCTCCAAAACTATAACAGATGCAAGCTTGTCCTGTTTGGTGGAGATGATATTTAATAAAATAAGTAGAAATCCACTAAAAGTTTTGTTTGGTTATCTTGCAATCCCGAGATAATCGTCTCCATGCTCCAAATCCATTTTAAAGCCATTTTTAAGGCATTTCGCGCATACATGAAATGAACACATTTTTCTCCAAAACTATAACAGATGCAAGCTTGTCCTGTTTGGTGGAGATGATATTTAATAAAATAAGTAGAAATCCACTAAAAGTTTTGTTTGGTTATCTTGCAATCCCGAGATAATCGTCTCCATGCTCCAAATCCATTTTAAAGCCATTTTTAAGGCATTTCGCGCATACATGAAATGAACACATTTTTCTCCAAAACTATAACAGATGCAAGCTTGTCCTGTTTGGTGGAGATGATATTTAATAAAATAAGTAGAAATCCACTAAACGTTTTGTTTGGTTATCTTGCAATCCCGAGATAATCGTCTCCATGCTCCAAATCCATTTTAAAGCCATTTTTAAGGCATTTCGCGCATACATGAAATGAACACATTTTTCTCCAAAACTATAACAGATGCAAGCTTGTCCTGTTTGGTGGAGATGATATTTAATAAAATAAGTAGAAATCCACTAAAAGTTTTGTTTGGTTATCTTGCAATCCCGAGATAATCGTCTCCATGCTCCAAATCCATTTTAAGCCATTTTTAAGGCATTTCGCGCATACATGAAATGAACACATTTTTCTCCAAAACTATAACAGATGCAAGCTTGTCCTGTTTGGTGGAGATGATATTTAATAAAATAAGTAGAAATCCACTAAAAGTTTTGTTTGGTTATCTTGCAATCCCGAGATAATCGTCTCCATGCTCCAAATCCATTTTAAAGCCATTTTTAAGGCATTTCGCGCATACATGAAATGAACACATTTTTCTCCAAAACTATAACAGATGCAAGCTTGTCCTGTTTGGTGGAGATGATATTTAATAAAATAAGTAGAAATCCACTAAAAGTTTTGTTTGGTTATCTTGCAATCCCGAGATAATCGTCTCCATGCTCCAAATCCATTTTAAAGCCATTTTTAAGGCATTTCGCGCATACATGAAATGAACACATTTTTCTCCAAAACTATAACAGATGCAAGCTTGTCCTGTTTGGTGGAGATGATATTTAATAAAATAAGTAGAAATCCACTAAAAGTTTTGTTTGGTTATATTGCAATCCCGAGATAATCGTCTCCATGCTCCAAATCCATTTTAAAGCCATTTTTAAGGCATTTCGCGCATACATGAAATGAACACATTTTTCTCCAAAACTATAACAGATGCAAGCTTGTCCTGTTTGGTGGAGATGATATTTAATAAAATAAGTAGAAATCCACTAAAAGTTTTGTTTGGTTATCTTGCAATCCCGAGATAATCGTCTCCATGCTCCAAATCCATTTTAAAGCCATTTTTAAGGCATTTCGCGCATACATGAAATGAACACATTTTTCTCCAAAACTATAACAGATGCAAGCTTGTCCTGTTTGGTGGAGATGATATTTAATAAAATAAGTAGAAATCCACTAAAAGTTTTGTTTGGTTATCTTGCAATCCCGAGATAATCGTCTCCATGCTCCAAATCCATTTTAAAGCCATTTTTAAGGCATTTCGCGCATACATGAAATGAACACATTTTTCTCCAAAACTATAACAGATGCAAGCTTGTCCTGTTTGGTGGAGATGATATTTAATAAAATAAGTAGAAATCCACTAAAAGTTTTGTTTGGTTATCTTGCAATCCCGAGATAATCGTCTCCATGCTCCAAATCCATTTTAAAGCCATTTCAAAGGCATTTTGCGCATACATGAAATTAACACATTTTTCTCCAAAACTATAACACATGCAAGCTTGTCCTGTTTGGTGGAGATGATATTTAATAAAATAAGTAGAAATCCACTAAAAGTTTTGTTTGGTTATCTTGCAATCCCGAGATAATCGTCTCCATGCTCCAAATCCATTTTAAAGCCATTTTTAAGGCATTTCGCGCATACATGAAATGAACACATTTTTCTCCAAAACTATAACAGATGCAAGCTTGTCCTGTTTGGTGGAGATGATATTTAATAAAATAAGTAGAAATCCACTAAAAGTTTTGTTTGGTTATCTTGCAATCCCGAGATAATCGTCTCCATGCTCCAAATCCATTTTAAAGCCATTTTTAAGGCATTTCGCGCATACATGAAATGAACACATTTTTCTCCAAAACTATAACAGATGCAAGCTTGTCCTGTTTGGTGGAGATGATATTTAATAAAATAAGTAGAAATCACTAAACGTTTTGTTTGGTTATCTTGCAATCCGAGATAATCGTCTCCATGCTCCAAATCCATTTTAAAGCCATTTTTAAGGCATTTCGCGCATACATGAAATGAACACATTTTTCTCCAAAACTATAACAGATGCAAGCTTGTCCTGTTTGGTGGAGATGATATTTAATAAAATAAGTAGAAATCCACTAAAAGTTTTGTTTGGTTATCTTGCAATCCCGAGATAATCGTCTCCATGCTCCAAATCCATTTTAAAGCCATTTTTAAGGCATTTCGCGCATACATGAAATGAACACATTTTTCTCCAAAACTATAACAGATGCAAGCTTGTCCTGTTTGGTGGAGATGATATTTAATAAAATAAGTAGAAATCCACTAAAAGTTTTGTTTGGTTATCTTGCAATCCCGAGATAATCGTCTCCATGCTCCAAATCCATTTTAAAGCCATTTTTAAGGCATTTCGCGCATACATGAAATGAACACATTTTTCTCCAAAACTATAACAGATGCAAGCTTGTCCTGTTTGGTGGAGATGATATTTAATAAAATAAGTAGAAATCCACTAAAGTTTTGTTTGGTTATCTTGCAATCCCGAGATAATCGTCTCCATGCTCCAAATCCATTTTAAAGCCATTTTTAAGGCATTTCGCGCATACATGAAATGAACACATTTTTCTCCAAAACTATAACAGATGCAAGCTTGTCCTGTTTGGTGGAGATGATATTTAATAAAATAAGTAGAAATCCACTAAAAGTTTTGTTTGGTTATCTTGCAATCCCGAGATAATCGTCTCCATGCTCCAAATCCATTTTAAAGCCATTTTTAAGGCATTTCGCGCATACATGAAATGAACACATTTTTCTCCAAAACTATAACAGATGCAAGCTTGTCCTGTTTGGTGGAGATGATATTTAATAAAATAAGTAGAAATCCACTAAAAGTTTTGTTTGGTTATCTTGCAATCCCGAGATAATCGTCTCCATGCTCCAAATCCATTTTAAAGCCATTTTTAAGGCATTTCGCGCATACATGAAATGAACACATTTTTCTCCAAAACTATAACAGATGCAAGCTTGTCCTGTTTGGTGGAGATGATATTTAATAAAATAAGTAGAAATCCACTAAAAGTTTTGTTTGGTTATCTTGCAATCCCGAGATAATCGTCTCCATGCTCCAAATCCATTTTAAAGCCATTTTTAAGGCATTTCGCGCATACATGAAATGAACACATTTTTCTCCAAAACTATAACAGATGCAAGCTTGTCCTGTTTGGTGGAGATGATATTTAATAAAATAAGTAGAAATCCACTAAAAGTTTTGTTTGGTTATCTTGCAATCCCGAGATAATCGTCTCCATGCTCCAAATCCATTTTAAAGCCATTTTTAAGGCATTTCGCGCATACATGAAATGAACACATTTTTCTCCAAAACTATAACAGATGCAAGCTTGTCCTGTTTGGTGGAGATGATATTTAATAAAATAAGTAGAAATCCACTAAAAGTTTTGTTTGGTTATCTTGCAATCCCGAGATAATCGTCTCCATGCTCCAAATCCATTTTAAAGCCATTTTTAAGGCATTTCGCGCATACATGAAATGAACACATTTTTCTCCAAAACTATAACAGATGCAAGCTTGTCCTGTTTGGTGGAGATGATATTTAATAAAATAAGTAGAAATCCACTAAAAGTTTTGTTTGGTTATCTTGCAATCCCGAGATAATCGTCTCCATGCTCCAAATCCATTTTAAAGCCATTTTTAAGGCATTTCGCGCATACATGAAATGAACACATTTTTCTCCAAAACTATAACAGATGCAAGCTTGTCCTGTTCGGTGGAGATGATATTTAATAAAATAAGTAGAAATCCACTAAAAGTTTTGTTTGGTTATCTTGCAATCCCGAGATAATCGTGTCCATGCTCCAAATCCATTTTAAAGCCATTTTTAAGGCATTTCGCGCATACATGAAATGAACACATTTTTCTCCAAAACTATAACAGATGCAAGCTTGTCCTGTTGGTGGAGATGATATTTAATAAAATAAGTAGAAATCCACTAAAAGTTTTGTTTGGTTATCTTGCAATCCCGAGATAATCGTCTCCATGCTCCAAATCCATTTTAAAGCCATTTTTAAGGCATTTCGCGCATACATGAAATGAACACATTTTTCTCCAAAACTTAACAGATGCAAGCTTGTCCTGTTTGGTGGAGATGATATTTAATAAAATAAGTAGAAATCCACTAAAAGTTTTGTTTGGTTATCTTGCAATCCCGAGATAATCGTCTCCATGCTCCAAATCCATTTTAAAGCCATTTTTAAGGCATTTCGCGCATACATGAAATGAACACATTTTTTCTCCAAAACTATAACAGATGCAAGCTTGTCTGTTTGGTGGAGATGATATTTAATAAAATAAGTAGAAATCCACTAAAAGTTTTGTTTGGTTATCTTGCAATCCCGAGATAATCGTCTCCATGCTCCAAATCCATTTTAAAGCCATTTTTAAGGCATTTCGCGCATACATGAAATGAACACATTTTTCTCCAAAACTATAACAGATGCAAGCTTGTCCTGTTTGGTGGAGATGATATTTAATAAAATAAGTAGAAATCCACTAAAAGTTTTGTTTGGTTATCTTGCAATCCCGAGATAATCGTCTCCATGCTCCAAATCCATTTTAAAGCCATTTTTAAGGCATTTCGCGCATACATGAAATGAACACATTTTTCTCCAAAACTATAACAGATGCAAGCTTGTCCTGTTTGGTGGAGATGATATTTAATAAAATAAGTAGAAATCCACTAAAAGTTTTGTTTGGTTATATTGCAATCCCGAGATAATCGTCTCCATGCTCCAAATCCATTTTAAAGCCATTTTTAAGGCATTTCGCGCATACATGAAATGAACACATTTTTCTCCAAAACTATAACAGATGCAAGCTTGTCCTGTTTGGTGGAGATGATATTTAATAAAATAAGTAGAAATCCACTAAAAGTTTTGTTTGGTTATCTTGCAATCCCGAGATAATCGTCTCCATGCTCCAAATCCATTTTAAAGCCATTTTTAAGGCATTTCGCGCATACATGAAATGAACACATTTTCTCCAAAACTATAACAGATGCAAGCTTGTCCTGTTTGGTGGAGATGATATTTAATAAAATAAGTAGAAATCCACTAAAAGTTTTGTTTGGTTATCTTGCAATCCGAGATAATCGTCTCCATGCTCCAAATCCATTTTAAAGCCATTTTTAAGGCATTTCGCGCATACATGAAATGAACACATTTTCTCCAAAACTATAACAGATGCAAGCTTGTCCTGTTTGGTGGAGATGATATTTAATAAAATAAGTAGAAATCCACTAAAAGTTTTGTTTGGTTAT